>NC_074718.1:11710458-11967958 GCF_947242115.1 Biomphalaria glabrata
TACATCTAGATAACTGAGTTGAGGAGTTTCAAACATAAAGATTGAATACATCTAGATAACTGAGTTGAGGAGTTTCAAACATAAAGATTGAATACATCTAGATAACTGAGTTGAGGAGTTTCAAACATAAAGATTGAATACATCTAGATAACTGAGTTGAGGAGTTTCAAACATAAAGATTGAATACATCTAGATAACTGAGTTGAGGAGTTTCAAACATAAAGATTGAATACATCTAGATAACTGAGTCGATACGTTTCAAACATAAAGATTGAATACATCTAGATAACTGAGTCGATACGTTTCAAACATAAAGATTGAATACATCTAGATAACTGAGTTGAGGAGTTTCAAACATAAAGATTGAATACATCTAGATAACTGAGTTGAGGAGTTTCAAACATAAAGATTGAATACAACTAGATAACTGAGTTGAGGAGTTTCAAACATAAAGATTGAATACATCTAGATAACTGAGTCGATACGTTTCAAACATAAAGATTGAATACATCTAGATAACTGAGTTGAGGAGTTTCAAACATAAAGATTGAATACATCTAGATAACTGAGTTGAGAAGTTTCAAACATAAAGATTGAATACATCTAGATAACTGAGTTGAGGAGTTTCAAACATAAAGATTGAATACATCTAGATAACTGAGTTGAGGAGTTTCAAACATAAAGATTGAATACATCTAGATAACTGAGTTGAGGAGTTTCAAACATAAAGATTGAATACATCTAGATAACTGAGTCGATACGTTTCAAACATAAAGATTGAATACATCTAGATAACTGAGTTGAGGAGTTTCAAACATAAAGATTGAATACATCTAGATAACTGAGTTGAGGAGTTTCAAACATAAAGATTGAATACATCTAGATAACTGAGTCGATACGTTTCAAACATAAAGATTGAATACATCTAGATAACTGAGTTGAGGAGTTTCAAACATAAAGATTGAATACATCTAGATTACTGAGTCGAGGAGTTTCAAACATAAAGATTGAATACATCTAGATAACTGAGTCGAGGAGTTTCAATCATAAAGATTGAATACATCTAGATAACTGAGTTGAGAAGTTTCAAACATAAAGACAACAATGTCTCTTCTGGACTGGAATTCCTACAAAGTTTAAAATGAAATTGTGCTTGAAGGTTTTACGTATCGAGACTTCTTCTCTATAACTGTTCTCCTAGACCTTCTGTAGATACTATTTAAATATCTGATACTGTCACAGCCTTGTTAGTTCTTAAGCTCTAAAGAATTTTTTTTTCTAATGGAGTTTGATTCCCTCGGAGACTGAAGTAGTCAGATGAACTAATTCCAGTTAGATTATAACTTTGAACAAGCTACACGTTCAATTAAAGTCTTTTGAAGCACTTCAATTCAAAATGTTTGAATTGACTCTCACCAGATACAAGCTTACCTCCCTTTTTTCCAACTCTACATTCCTCTTATAGTGCTGTGTCACCCCACCTTCCCATTCACAACTCTGTTGTTGAGCTTTGTGGTAGCCTGTCTATCTTCTTGTAGTGATTTAAGACTCTAGTTTCATTGCTTAACAACAAAGTTAGGTTGTTTATCTACACTCGTGTACACAGATCTGGGGGCTGCAATGCAGTGCTACCTGCCTCCTTGGAAAATGTCCCCATAGTTCATAATGACCCGCAGACTATCAGTTTCATTGGAGATTCTTTCAACTAAGCATCACTGCCTTAAATCATTTCCTTGTTGAAAGATTAGTTTTGTTGAGGGGAGGGGGGGTATCTTTAAGTTTTAAAATGTTTTTCCCACATTTAACTTTTTTAAATTTTTATTTCAGTCAAAGTCTAAAAAACTTGGGCCTCTTAAAGCTCTTCCATCAGATTTGGCCCAAGATGGTGCAGTCAGAAGTCAAAACATGGCCAAGTCCTCCAAGTCTGGCAAGGGATCTAGTAAAACTAAAGACGACTTGGCTATGAGCCAGATGAGAGAGAAGCTGACTGCCAACCCTTATGCTACAATCAAAATGTGGCGGCCAGTATCCATGTCTGTTAGTGTTAGATCAGATGATAAGGCTGAGGAAACCTATCAGAGTTTCAAAAAGTTGGACACAATGAGACAGAATCTGGATGACATTGGCCAGACTTCAGAATGGAACCAACAGGACATTGGGACTGGTAGGCTTCCCATAACTGGACACATCAGGGACAGAGATCATTTATCACAAGATGACCACTGGCACCAGGCTAGCTTGAGGCCTGCTGAACATATGAATAGCTGGGTGAGTGAACCAGCCAGTGATTTGTTAGAAATACCAGAGGATTACTCCAGGGACAATTCACCTGCTTCACTTGAGAGGCAACCTTTGGTCATCAATGGAGTTTCAGATTTAAACAGCAGCGTAGCCCCTGCACCATCACCTCCCACCCCTGTTCAGTCCAAACCTAATGGCCAGCAACCCAGCTTTCATTTGGTCAGTAATGGTGTTAGCAAGGCTGTCCAACAGGTCCTCTCTCACAGCTATACAGCAGGATATGAATCTTTGGCTATTCAGGATGTAGAGACTCTGCTCAATGATCTGAAAGCCACCATGAAATCTCTGAAGACTTCCCGTATAGAGAAAAACTCTGTCCAGTTGACCATGTGTGTTATTGAGCTTCAGTCCCAGACTAAACAGTTTGTCCAAGACTGTAAACGTGTGGTTAGCAGTGCCAGCAGTAGTAGAGGGACATTCTTGTCCAGCCTTCAGGAGGCCACCCACACATTGGCCTACATTTTCCTTCACTCCCAGGCCACTATGCTGCTCTTACATTCCCCTGACAGTGCTGAACATCTAGGACTACAGCTGGTGAAGGCTGCCAATGCATTCAAGTCAACAGTCAATGCTGCCAACACTGCCATTGGGAAAGCTATCAGTGATCCAGACATGAAATATCTTATGAAGCAGGCCACACATTTAGCCAGTCTGTTGGGATCTTTGCTGACTACTATTAAAGAAATCCAACATGTTCCTTGAGCTGCACATTCTACATATCATCAAGAAACTGACTGTAATAATTCATTACTAACATGAGATAGTTCATCAGTGTCATTGACTAATAAGAGTTCTGGTGGCTGAGTCATTAAGTGTTTGGCCTCTGAACCTAATATCTTTATGTTTGCATCTTAGTTTGGTTGTAAGGAATTTCTTTAAGAATGTTTTCAAGTCATTGTGAATGAAAATAAAAGATCATTTGATTGATGTCATTCTGCTGCTTACATTGACTGTTGGGGTCAGAAGTAGGTCACCTCTACACTTTCCAGGCCTGAGTGTTCACACAAGGGGAGTTTATTTTTCATTCAAACTGGGACATGACTCAGTCATTTAATCAAGTCAATAGCTCATCCTGTGCTTCTCGCAAAGTGTATGATGATATGTGTTTAGTAGTAGTGGGATACTTAACAGAGCTTCTCAGCTGCTAGCATCATGTACAACTGTTTTTCTAAGCAGGGAAATCATTGTAATCTATATCAATGTCTGACAACAGTTTTCCAAGGACATAACCTGTCAGCATTTATATGTAGTATTTATTGTTTTGATTATGATATTACGAAGTACAATGTGATATATAAGTATATGTGTGTGTGTGATCTTATTTCCTGGTGATACATCAAGAGTTGCTGGTGACAGTTGATCTCCAACCTTTGAGTCATAAATCTGGCTTTAAGACAGGTTTAGCCTTTGATAGCTAGTGATGAAATTTAGTTGCAATAGTGTGTCATTGCTCTGTCTTCTCTCATTCAGAACAAGAAATAGATGTAGACAATACAGTCAGTTCTTTAAACCAAGTGTCACTTTTGTAACCACTGCTTCAAATAGAAATTTAGAATTTTAAGCTCTTTTTTAAAGCTGGTTAATTTATGCTGTAGGCATTCTATATTATTATCTAGGTTTACTCTACAAAGTTAAACATGCCAGTGAACTTTTGGGTCCAAAAGTAATTTTTTTCTGAAAGTGATGACTGATAGATTTTAAAGATGGAACATTTTTTACCCTGCCTCCATTTATTTATTTAACTTTTTACTGAAGACATGCGGGAATACCCACTGACATATGTTTGTCCAAGATTTAGATTGTCTAGATCTCAAGACCAAATTTAAATTTTTTTTAATTTTAAAAAATTATTCCCTGTGTGGCCATTAAACTTTCCCAAAGATTTAAATAAACTGTCGAAATTCTAGGAAAATCTTAAGAGCTGATTTTGAGATCAGTGATCATTCAGGTTTTTGGTTTTTAAAACCATGAAGAATTTACAAGTTGAATAGAGGCATTGTAAAAAGGGCTAAAACTGTGGTTTGAATTATATGATTTGTTTAGTGGATCTCTAATTGCTATCATTTTTTAGCATGTTTAATGGTCCTTTTTTTCACTATTGCAGTCCTAAAAGTGGTATCTATTAGTTGTTGAATACAGCTTGAATACATTTTTTTCAAATAGAAAATCACAGACTCTATGGAGATCCCAACTTGAGCCTCTTGCAATCAAGTCATTCAACCAATTCATTCATCATGCCACTTGTAAGGTGAGAGACGAGCAATTGGATTCCTTCTAAGAATATTTAATAAGAACAACACTATCACCCCCCCCCCCCCCAAGTGTTGGCTTTACTACTTTCTCAGATATGATCATTTCAACATTAGCAACTTGTGTAAATATGATTTGCAATGTAGTGTCTTAGATTTTTTGTTTCTTATGGAATAAGACAGCATGGTCTTCCTCTTGAAACATTTCCTGACTGGTGGCATAGGTTTTAACAGCACCATTTGGGGAACTGGTCTGTTTTTTTGTTGTTGTTTTTTTTCAGTGTTAATTATTTGTACTGATAGGATGTAGTTTGTGTTGTATCAATGATATTAGATTCTCATGTTATTAACAGGTACTTCTTAGATTCTCATGTTATTTACAGATACTTCTATTCAATAACCAAAAATAAAATGTTAAACATTATTGTATCAAAACACTATGTATTGAGAACTTGTTATACTGTGGTACTTTCAACATTTTTGTTTACATTGCATTTACTATTCAGGAGCTCACATAATCTTGTTCAGATTATTTATTGGACATTTTTTGTATACAATTGTATTCTGTGTATATTCATTACTTTAAGTCATTTACAATGAAAGAATGACAGGTGGTTGAATTATCATAGTAGATAAATAATTAAAATGTTTTATCTTGAACTTACATTAATTGTCATTTCATTGACTTGTAAAAATACAATAATCAATATTTTATATACTACTTGAGCAGAAAGGGTTGATTTAAAAAAAAAATCATTGCTATTTGTGTGCAACTCATTTTAAGTTTAAAATAGGAAACCTTAGAAATGTTTCTAAATCAATTGAATACTATCTCCTTGAGTTAAAACTTACAGCCAAACATCAATGGCGTTATGTTAAGATCCAATTCACTGCTTGTTTTCAATAATATACAACATGTCGTTGGAAATGCTATTTGATATTTTAGTAGAGATCTAGATCTCAAAACCCTAGGCTGAAGTTATAAAATTAATATAGAGTGACAGGGCTACCAGTATTTACTTAATTACATTATTTTTGAGTCACTTAATTGCAAGTAGTAAACAAATGAAGCAGAAAAAAAATGTATTGATTTTCCTGAGTGAAAACCGTTCAAATTGAGCTCAATGTTCTTAAGACCATGACATGGTGGTGTTTCTGTCTTTCATTTAGTGCTAAATTTTCAATTTTGTCTTGACTTGCCAAAACTCTGGCCAACTTTAAGCGTGAACTGTTTTTTTCATTTCTATGGTTGACAGGTAAACTTAAATAGCTACTTAACTTGGTTTATTTATTAACTATTAATACCTGTATTTGTATTACAAGCCTACAACATCTAGAATGTGATCCAACATGTTTGCAGCTAACAACAGTTTTGCAACTAAATTCACATTCCTTTGTTTTTAGATTTTAAGTTAGCCTTCATTACATATTGTTTTCAAACTATTAAAATTAAAAAAAATGTATTCTTTTTCTTTATTTTGTTTGGTTTGAAATTAAACTAATTGTAAGATTCTTTATTTATTGGCACCTAATATTTTATGTTTTTGATATACTATAAAATATTATCAATATCCTATTTTCTCTCTGTGATGATCTATGGTATATAAACTGTACTCATATATTTAATTATTATTCCATAATATTTTGTTCTGTCATTGTATGAAAATGATAATAAATGAATATGTTCTAATCAAAAAGTCAGTTAATCAACTTGTTCATGTATTCTATGTAATCTTGACTTCATTCTCTATCATTCAAAAGTCCCTCTATGTCCAAGTAACATCCTAAATATTAAAAAAATAAATAAATAAATCTAGAATTTAAATCCATTTAAACAAAAGCAAGCTTGCAAACAAACCAACCAACCAACCACTCTTACTACCAAGTGTAATATTTCAAACCCTACTGCCTCAATCACAATTGTGTGAAGCAGATGAGGTGGACATTGAGTGACAAACTACAAGCTCACAAAAAGTTCTCAACACATGAGTACAGCCTGACCTACATACTTGTTCCAAGCAAAGAAAGAATTTTTTTTTTATTTGTAAAAAAGTGTGTATTTATTATTTTTTTAATTATTTTGATACACAAAATATGTCCTCTTAAAGCATTCATGGATATTCAGATACAGTGAATAAAAAAATGTAAAGATATACATTGAATAACAAGAAATGAAAATGAAGTATCACAGTTTGTTTGTATTACTATATGCACCATTGTGTAGAAGTGAGATTTTGTATGTTTTGAAATCTTACTGACCCACCACAAGTGACTTGCTTTAGTAATCATTACAGAATTAACACTTTGTAGTTGCAGTGCCAACCTTCTAGAGTCTAAGCCATGCATGCACATAATCATTTAGCAAATAAAAGATATTTCTCAATTACATCAACACTCATTGCACAAGTTGTTTCTTACCAGACTATGAAGTAACCATGCCACATCTACAAAGTAAAATTATTTCATTTTAAAACTATTTAGGTCTCAGGGTGTTTTGGCGGAGAAGTAAAGGACTGAGCTAAGAGTCTTTTTTTTCCCTTTAATTTCAGTCTACTTATTTCTAATGGCTACTCAGCAAATTGTTGAGAGATTACCTTAGCCCAAATATATCATTCTAGAGATATATATATATAGACTAGTATGTCTTACAACAGACAAAAGCTAGATATTGAGACATTCATCATTTTTTTTTGTTTAAAGTTGTCAAAGGTTAGTGAAGACTATCCTAAGTATCCTCTTTTGATGAATGCTACTTTCTGAATAGTAAATTGTTATTTATGGGATTATGTTTGATTTTATTTTGCAACATTGTATACCTATAGACACTAGACTTAAAACATTCCTGAATAATTTTCCACATTTGGACAGAATTAATTTGTTCACCCTTTTGGAGTGCGAAAGTAATCTTTAAGGTCATAAAACCTTTTCTTTGTAATCAGAAAATGTTATATTTGGTATAGAATTAAAGGAGAATGCATGTCCCTTTTAAATAGCACAAATTATTTTTAATATTTTTAAGATCCAGATCTAGACCAGATTCAGGAAAAAAAATTTTGATCAAAATGGAAAAAAAAAAATGTCATCATACTTATCCATATTGTGACAAATCTTTATATACCTGTACATAACATATTTAAAGCACATAAAATGGAAATCTTGAGCATTATTATAAATGTAACTACCATAGGAACAAAGAAAACTGACCAACTGTAGGCTAATCAACAGCTCTAGATCTAGACCAGATCTAGCAAATATATTATTATCCAAATAAATAAAAACTATTTCTTTATGTGACGTTTATTCATATTTTCACAAAACTTTAAATATAACATATTTTAAAGACATATAAAATGATTGTCTTGAGATCATTATACCATATCACTACCATTCAGAACATTCTAAACAAATTGGTGCCTCTCAAAAAAAAAAACACTTTTTTAAAACATCCTACTTGGAAAAAAAACACATTGAAAAAAGGAAATTCTGGATGATTAGCAAAGAGAAGCTATTCTAGTTTTAAGAAAACGAAATTAAAAATGTTAAAACTTCGAGGATGCTAGCATTCTGCGCACTAGGTCCACATCAAAACAACACTAGTAGCGTCATTGCAAAGAGAAAGAGTTACGTCTCCACCTAGACTGTGAGTCATTTTCTATTTCCTAGAGAAAGCTAATGACAAGACATTTAGAAATCCAAGATGGGCAATACGTTCTATACATGATACAGACTACAAACAAAAATTTTTTAATCATTTTGTTCATACAGGTGCAAATAAAATATATTATATAAAAAAAATAAATACTAAAAAAAATGTATAAGTGACAAAATTTGGTTCAAGACTTGGCTACACCATATACTTTGGAAAACTTTGTTGAGTTAGTTCGTCTGTCTGGTCTGGGTCGAGCTGAGGACTTGGGTTTGACCTGTTCAAAGAAAAGAACACCAACACAAAATATGTCAAAATATTTTAAATGTTGATTTTCAAATTTTAGGATTTTTTTATATATATATATATATTGATAGATAAAGTTGTAGCTTAGACATTATTTCTAACTATATTTCAATTTTTCAAAAATGTACAACTTATACTTTGTGTTAAGAAATTATGATATATTTTTTATTACAGTTAGTGTGGTGGGTTGGCAGAATTGAATAAATGATCAAGACAAGGTGTAGGCCGATTTCAAACTTTTATTACAGATAATAAACCTGCAGGCATACACAAACACAATGACACTTGTACAAAAGGACTACACAATGTGGCATCAAGGAGTAGATGCCGCACCAAGCTTCAGCAAAGGGTGCCAGCAGAAAGGGACAGTGGCCACATTGATTCTTCCTTTGAAATCAGTTGATTTGGCAGCTTTTCGAAGGCAGAGGTCAACTCATTCTTTGCGCATCAGTGCTCAGTCAGGTTTGCCTCCCAGTAGACTATATCCTCCCTCACTACATTAGTATTATACATTTTCATATATGACAGAAAGTGTAAACAATATCAGCCCTTTTTGGTGTATCCAGTGTACAAAATAAAGGAAGAAAAAGTTACTTGATCATTTTTTCTGCACATTTTAGCATTACATAATCAAATTGTCTAAGCTCTTCTGTTTGTGACTTTTAGTTAGTTGGCAATTTAAAAGTTCAAATTAGTGTCATTTGGTGACACTGGTTTCATATTATAATGGTATATTGTAGGTGTTGTCAGGATGAATATATAGTTGTAATTTAGCATAATCTTCTACTTTCAGACATCTCTCGTAAAAAGAGGAAATAAGGAAGACTTTAAAAACAAAAGAATAGATGGTAGCAATGAATGTAAAGGCTTTTCTTTCCAGTTTGCATAGGAAAAACAGAAGAGCCTGCCAGTTTGGTTGAAAGTGTGATAAGTATATTCCTATCATAGTGCCTTCCCTTATAGTGTTATAAATAAAAATAAAATAAATTAGTTCAATCCTTTAACTCCTGTCCCTGTAGCATGAAGTACAACAATGGGTTAAACTACTTACTAAATGAAGAGAACCAGGCTTGACAACATTCAGGTCATCATGAATCTCAAAGTCATTTCTAAATCTGTGACCAGTAGAGGCTGATTTACTGGGTTCCATGAAGTCTCTGGATTTGGCTTTGTTCAGGTCAAACTTTCTCTCAGACAGACTGAGAACCACTTGTTTCATAACAGCCATCTCCTGTTAACACATACATACACAATGTAAACATGAATTCTATATATTTCTGTACACAAACTATATGGAAGGTTGCCTGGTTGTGTGGTATGCACTCTTGCTGTCCTGATTGTCCCAAGTAAGGCTTGAACCTTTTACACAGTCACACCCCATCGTTCTCCAGGAGTTGTAGGCTACGATGTAATAATTTTAAAATCTGAAGGAACATTCCTCAATCCCAAACATGTAAAAATAATGTGAAACAAAGCTATAAGTGGAAAACAAAAGAACTGTCCAATAAATAACAAAATGTTTAGCAGTATTTAACACTATAGCCTAACATATGCTTCTTATTCCAAGTATCACTAACATCCTAAGAATCATGTTATCTTTACTTCCAAATTGATTAGAAGATAAAAAGCTTATAGATCAAAATGTCAACATCTTGAATAGAAATGTAGTTATTTGACATATACCGGTAACTTAATAAGGACAAATTAAGATCTATGGTTAAACTTTAGTGCCCCTAAAATTATATTCATTAAAAAGAAACAAAATATTTAGACTGCCTATATTCTAGATTGTAATTCAACTCATTGATTCTATAGAAATCTATGTTCAGCATGACACTTCAAACAATGAGTAAAGACAGCAGTCTCAGGGTCAGACTAGCTACAAGCTATACTATCACTCTTCAACTAGTTTCTAGATGTAGTTAATTTTTTTTTATGTGCTGACGCTCAGGCTTAGGCAAATTTACTAAATCTTGTCTCAGGCTTATGCAACGTTTCTAAATCTAGATCTATTTATGTTTTAAGTCTAAATTTTCAACACTGAACACTTAAAAGTAAAATGAATATGTGATTATGTCTGAACAGAATGTTAACATTGAAAATGAAATGACCATTTCTGATCATGTTTAGTGGGCATATAAAGTGAAAGTTTTAATGGTCAAAAGATGTGACACACTAGCCTATACAATCTTATTTAAAGATGACAACTTCATTGTTTAAATTTGGTTAGTTTAGGCTAAATATAAGCTTAGAAAAACTTAGGCTAGATCTAGAAAATGGGGGAGAGAGACAAAAATGTAGATCTAGTAATCTTTCAAAGGAAAAAGAAGAAGAAGCAGACAGAGAAAGTGATGGGAAGACAACATCAAAGAATGAACAGGCCTCTCATTAAACAAGATTTTATTCAAGGCAAAAGAGAAAGGAATGGAGATTGGCAGTAGACAAATCATGTGTGGTGCCCTAAAGGTTCAATAGACTAAGGGATAGGTGAAGGTGAACCTTCAAACTTTTTTTGTTTTTTATTGATAAAACTCGGATGGGAAAAAATTTAATTCCTCAAATTCTCAGAATTTCAGAGTATTACGGAAAAATGGCACTTCTACAGTTATTATTAGTTTTATTCCATTTTATTTCACAGCTAACTAAGCCCAGTGGATACAATAATTCACTCACTTCTTTTTGGTTGAGAAGTCGCTCCAAATCTAGGCTCATCTGATTATGTGTTCTCATTAAATCTTGTTTTTCTTTCTCCACTTTACTGAAATCAGAAATAAATAGTCCATCTTGTTTTAGAAGCAAATTTATGTACTAGCTCCAGTATTCAAAGCATACATTTAGCTACCAAGTTTTCTTTGTTAAATATATGATGGATTAGTACTTCAAATAAAAAGAAGGCAAGTTGAAGAAGTTTTCTTGCTGTAAGATGGCCAAAAGACAACAATAAATTATTCAAATTTAAGTAACTTACTTATTTAAATAGCAAAAAAATAGCCATAAGATCAAATTGTATTAAAAGCAGCAAATAACTCAAGCTAGAAACAAGGTAAAATAAAAGTTTTCCCAACCTGAGATCTTTCTCCATAACTTGAAGTGTGGCTTTCAGTTGATTGATTTGCTCATCCCTTGACTTGACAGACTGAATTAAGTAACTGTATGGCTGTTGGGTTTGGTCTAGCAAACTATTGCTGGTCTCTACCTGTGAAAGAAAGATAAGTCACAATTACCAACATATGAAATATGATTTGTTATTGCTTTTGTAACAAGTAGGTACTAATTCCTTAAGCCTATCAGTGTCATCACAGAATGAGAACCAGCGCACAAAGTGATTTATCACAATTTCTTTAATTCAATTCACAAAATGTGAAGGCTGATTTCAACTTGATAACATCCATTTATTTTGTCAATGCCTGACTAACTTCTTTCGAGTCCTTCCTTACTTTCCTTGTAACATTTTCTTGCAGATTTAGTGTCAGTCCAATCAGATTATTGTTTGTAAGATCTGGTAACCCTGGCAATATTTATTGCATTACACTTTCTCTCATTATTTACCATTCCTAGGAATAAGATATTACACTAGATATTAATAGACTATGTCAGATTCTTGACCTGTGCTAGTCAAAGCACTAAGGGGAGTTAATACCCTGGGTTATAGTGTTTATACATCAAAGCCTATTAAAGTATTAATACATTTCAGTATCATGCAATCTTTTCAAGATGCCAAACCGAGGCGTGGCAAACAAATGTGTGTAAGAGTGATTGACTGGAACTACTGTGTATCAAGATTACCTGCTGGACAAGAGAATTGATTTTATTTTTATACTCCTCCAGTTCTTTCCTTAGTCCAGTGTTGGTTTTCTCTAACTGTAAGACCCTCCTGGCCAGGTGAACACTGCAATAGGGAAGATTTACAACTGCATCACACACATTTCAATTATATAAAACTGATTGGAGTCTAACACCTTCCTTTTATAAGGTATTTTGTTCAACTGATCAATGACTGACCTTTGTTGCATTCTTCGTTTTGTGGTACTGGCAACATTTGCCCCATAACCATAAGAAAATAACACTTTCTCAGCCTCTTTTTCATCCTCAACTGCCAATAGAAACATGTTTATGTTCATAACAAGATTTTTTTTTATTTCTGAGAAGTTAGTAATTAAAACTGAAAATTAGTGAAAATAAAATTCTGTACATTTTTAAAACTAATTAGTTCTATATGAAAAAGAATGTCATTGTCCAGATGTATTCCTCTGCCTTACCTTCTGCTGCTTGCATAACTACTGCATCCAGATCTTGTTCTAACTTCTCATAGGTTTCTAGTTTAGCTTTCTTCTCAGATACCATAGCCTCCAACTCAACCACTTTTTTCTCATGAGAGGTTTGGAGAGTATAGTATTCTTTGGTTAAAACCTACACGTTTGTTAGGATGGAATCAAACTAATTTTTAAATATAAAACCAAAGTTAATAATATTTGTATGTACCATGTCATTAAAAGGAATATATGCAGACATTGTGGCAAATGGATACAGTTTAATTTAGACATATAATAACTTCTAGCTAGTTATTGGGATTTCTCCATTCTGATAAAGAATGTTCTATGATTTGTACCATGAGCCTATCATTCGGTAAAAGTATAGAACACATTTCAGACCTGGTAATCCATAAGGCAGAGGATGTAAAAATCATCTGTTTCTATGGCCGACAGTTAACAAGGGTGTGATGTGGCCAGCAAAATGACCAACCACCTTTATTTTACCAATTAATCATTCAGTGAATCATACAGTATTTGTTTGTCTGTGTTGAGAATTTCATTCAATAAATCTCACAATATTTGTATGAGAGTGTTGAAATTATCTTTCAGTGGCTCACACAGTATTGGTATCTGGGTGTTTCAAGGGAAGCAGAAGTAAATTTTTTTTCTAGATTACATTTTTAAAGGACAAACCCAATCAGTTATTGATTGTGGTAAGAATACTGTATCTCAAAATTTGATTCCAATGACAACAAAATGAATTCACTAGATTTATAGCTTCTTCAGAGTGTTTCAACCAGCCAACAAGATGTAGCTATCAACTCAATGTAAAAATCAGCGCAATGTAAAAGTCAGCGCAATATTTTTCTCTTATAATTCCAGAAGACAAAACTTACTCCTACCTCTAATTTCTTCTGCAATTTTTCAATTTCCATTTCTGCCTGACCCAAATTTTTCACAGTCTCTCCATGAATCATTTGGGACCTCTCAGCCTCAAACATTTTGATTTTCAATTCATTCTGTATCTCTGATAGTCTGCTTTCTGATGTAGCTTGGAGTTGGCGAAACCTTCATGCAGCAATAATAAATTTGATCAAATGAAAAATTTCACATTTTGAAAAATTATTTCAAATACAAAAATCATCGTGATCATATTCCTACCCACTATTCACCTGATGGTTTGAAGGACAACTGTAACTCATCAACAAATTATTCTTGAAAATTTTTATTTCCCCTCCCCCTTTCCCTTTCCTGAAATTAAGTTTGAAACAAATTTTTAAACATTTGTAATAATGTGGCTATTTTATTATCAGGTAATTTTAATTTGATTACTTTTAATTTGGCCACATATGTTCATGAGTTTCAGCTAATGTCTATAGATTGAAAAGAATAAGATACAAGGACCATTGAGTGTGTGAGAGAGTTCAGAAGTCTCAAGTACAAAATAGACTATAAACACTTTTAGATTTGATAACTGTAGCAATTATAATTTTAAAAAATATGGTACTTTCTTTGCTTAGTTTTAACTTTTTTTTTTTTTAGATTGTTATTTACACTTATTTCATTTAATTATACTTCACTGTCCAATTTGTTTAATATTACTATTATTATTATTGTTACTACTACTATTGTAGTATTTATTTCATTAATGAGTATTGTGTTAGGTTTCAAATTAAGTCCAATTTTTTATCACTCAAAAATTGTGTACATCCAAATAAACAAGTTTTTTGATGGAATGCAAATCTATAAGTGAAACAAAGTACATAAATAAAGAGAAAAAAAACATCCACTCACTCAGTCAACATGTGCTCATATTTGGATGCCATTTCTCTCTCTGCAACAATGGTTCTATCTCTCTCTGACAGAGCAATATCTCTGGCTTCTCTCAAATTCCTGAGAAAAACATCATAATAAAATGTTGTGATAATAATCTTCTGTAATCTAAAAATCTCTTTATAACTTTGTTTTTTTACAATTCATAATATTGTATTCAAATACTCTCATTACTTTGTTTCCAACACATGATACTAATGTACAAGTGAATTATGAGTTAATGCTAAAAGAGTTGAAGTTTTTAATGACAATAAACTTGATGTTATAGTATTATTAAAAAAGAAAAATGGCAGTGGCTAAAAGCATGAATCGTTTCAATATTTAACATGTTTCTATTTTAGTGAACATCAAAGCTACAAGATATTGCAATCTTCATTAATCTCAAAGTGAGAAACAAATTTGAACAATATATATCTGTTGTGCTAATAAAACATACCATGACAGCCAAAGCTTTCTTTGACAGTAATCAATTATGCGCCAACTTACTGACCTGTTTTCTCTTTCATACATTTCTCTAGTTGATGTTCTCAATCTATCTATTTCAGTGTTGGTCCTGACTCTGATTTGTTCTAGTTCTTCCTTCAGTTTATTTTCATATTCAGACTTATATTGATCTCTGCCAATTACAAATAACAGATATTATGTGCCTAGATTGTAATAATAGAATCTAAATTTGATCAACCTTAACAAATAGCAATATGTATTTGTATTAGTGTATATTTAAATACATAACATATGAAATTTTATGGCAGAAGTTTAGCAACATTTTTTCAAAAATAGCTAAAAAAAAAAAGTTTCAATTGCTGAAAGCTTAATAAGAACTTGGAATTTAAATTTTAATCTTTAAAAAATCCATTTTAGAATATCTATACAAACCCAGATCTATTTAAGCATAAATTTATTTTGAGTACTATGCCAAAATCATTAAAGGAATAATATAATTGGTCAAAATAAAAAAGTAATTTTCAGCTACTGTTACTGAAGGTCTATTACAATGCAATTTCTTGTAGTCCCAATCTCACCTTGAAGAAACATATTTTTCATACATCTCTTCCCTGGCAAGTTTAGCATCCTCTAGTTGCCTGTTAAGCTGCTGCAGCTTCTCCTCACTGTAAGCTAGTTTGTTGTTGATGTCAGAGTGTTGGCGAGTCAGGTAGTCTTTGTCTTGTCTTAACAATGCAATCGTTTGCTTGGACGATGACAGCTTTATGTGAAAATATATATTTAATTAGGAAACTGAGAGAACAATAGATTTAACTAGTTTTTAAAAGTTTTTTTTTCATTTTCTAAAACATTTTCAATGTCGACTTTTTCTGAATTAAACCTTTGAGTTTCATGTATATCAAGTGAGAAAAAAACTTGTTTTATGGTACCTCTCTAGATAGTTCATTAAAACCTGTTTTACAATACCTCTCTAGATAGTTCATCTCTTTCTTTCTGTATAGTGTTAAATGCGGCTTCCATTGCTATATACTGACGAGAAGTTTCCATATAATCATGTTCTAATCCATCTCTCTCACTAATAAGTGAATAGAAAATAAAAGAGTATTAAAATAGTTTTTGTTTCTTGGTATCTCAATTCTAGAGGCATTTATAAGTGGTTGTATAGTAGAAATTTATACTGCCAAATGAAAATTGTTATTTTTTACCCTAATCTGGAATAGCATGCTCTTTATTTTTTATGGGATTTAGGGTTGTTGAGTTACCTGATATTTTTATAAGGAATGCAATGCAAAAGGAGAAATAGTACAAATGTCTTAATTATAAGTCCCTTTATCACCAATCCTTTACACTTTTTGAGGGGTCTGGGCAATGACTCTTGTCAACCTATCACATCTCCATTTGGGCAAGGTAAACACCTTGCTTATGTGGCCATAAGATATTCCTAGTACACCACAAGTAAGTTCTTTTTAAAATATCTTTCCACAAGCAATCAATGTCTGGAATGGGAACTTTATTTAGTCTTCATAAATTTATTAAAAAAGAATAGTCAAGAATAGTTACAAATATATACAAGAGCACAGTGGACAAACCTTTTTACTTTATCATAATTCTCCACTTTGTAATCATCCACTTTAAGTTTACTGGTAGTCTCAGCCAATTCTGTCATGATCTTGTGATATTTGACTCTAAGCTCCCCATGAACTTGTCTCTCTTCTTCTAGATGCTAAAGAAATCAGACATACATTTATTTCAATTCAAAGCAAGCACATAGACAATTTAAATAGAACTATAAAATATTTACAAGTGTAATAGGACTCTTGACATCTACTTCTGTATTTACCATGTGACTCTTAAATTTAATATATATTAATAAAAATGTAAATAAATACAAAGCCAAACCTTTTGTAGTTCCAACATTTCTTTGGCCAAACTGGCCACTTCAGTCTCAACGGTATTATTCTGGTTTCGTAATTGTGAAACTTCTGTCTGTAGTGGCCTCATGGTCTCGAAGAATTTAATCTGTTGTATAAAAGTATTTCCCAAGATGTATGGGAGCTAACAAGTTGGATTGTGGTTGAAAACTAAGTATATCATACACTACAATAATGGAGTCACTGCTTATGTAGAAGATAAAGATATGACCAATCTCAATAGATTCAAATTATCTCTTTGACCAACACATTTTTAAAGCAATATCCAGTATAGATTTATGTTTTTAGACAATTAAGGGGAAAGCTATTAATTTATTTTTTAATCCTACTATTTAATTTGTATAAAAATACATTTATAATCTTCGTTTCCTTACAGCTACATAATCTCTAAGAGACAATTCATCTTCTGGCTGTGCTCGGAGGTGGTAATAGCGTTCCTCAGACAAAGTAAGGTCTTTAAGTGTTCGACGAATGTCTCCTGCTTTCTCTTTCAACCTTTCATTAGTCTTTTCAAGTTGCTGCTGTTGATTTCTCAAAGCATCAAGTTCCCTCTTTATTAATTCTTGACGCTTGCGTGCTTCATCTGATTGAATCTGAAGTTCAGACTCAAGTCTGGCCTGGGATGAAATTAAAACTCAATTATATTATTACTAAAAACTACAATAACCTGGCAATGAGAACATACATGTTCAGCTATCATACTTTAATGCAATGATATTTTTTCTCAAAAAATATTCTGTCACTTATATAATCAAAATAAAATTGCTTTTTCTTCTATTTTTCTCTGTGTAGGTAATATTTGCGTTTGAAATATTTTATAAAGGTTGTAATTGTCAAAATTCTTATTCTTTTGTTTTACCTGCAATATTTGTTTCTGGTGGGTAACATCATGGAGTTTTTCATCAAGCTCTTCAATCTGTTGAAGATGTTCAACTTTCATGTTTTCAAGGGTTAGATTTTTCTGTGATAGTTCAATTTTGAGAAGTTGAATGTCATGAAGAAGTTGTTTTCTCTCTATTAAATGCTTTGTGATATGTTTCTTCTTGTTCCGGACATCTATTAATTCACTGTGATCGGGTGACATTGTTAGATCTGTTGGTAGACTTGTTTCAAGACTTAAGTCCTCTGATTCAATGTCTTCAAACGTTTTGGATAAATCCTTTCCAGCCATGGTTAGATCTACTAGTACAGATTTAGTACTCTGTAATATGTAATAGAGTAGAGTATATGTAGACTATTTAAGGATTTTGAAAATGAAATTAATCTTTCAATCTAGAGCTCTATATCATCTAGAAGATGTCTTGATATAGATCTACTCATCTAGCCTAGATCTAGATAATATATATTATTATTATAATATATAGATCTATAATCTATATATATAATATTCTAGTTCTAGTACTAGTGTACTAGCATCTAGGACTCTGTCTCTAGTTACTAGATTCTAGATATAGACGACTATGGATCTACATTAGTCTAGATTGTAGATCGGGAATAATCTAGATCTAACACTACTAACAGTACTAGATCTAAAATTCTAAATCTACTATGTCTTCAGACTCTTCTAGATCTAGCTTGTCTTAGTCCTTAGTCTTAAGACACTTAAGTCTTAGGAACTTAGCCTAAGACTATAATATATAGTAATAGTAAATGTCTTAAAATTGAAAAAAGAACTAAACCTAGCTAGCGTCTAGTCAGTCTAGACTCTAGGACAGTCTTAGCTAGGACCTAGATCTAGAATAAGTTATAAATATATAAGGGTAGATCTAGCATTTTCTAGGAAGGAGGCTAGATGAGTAGATCTACTATCTAAAAAAATCTAAAATGCCTAATGAAATGAGTTATTTAATGAGTCTATAATAATGGTTCTAATCTACCTCAGTACCTCATTTAACTCATTACCTCTACTAGAGTTAGAGTCTAGTCAAGACTCAAGTTGAAAGTCTAGTGCACTACTCACTCTAGTCTAGATCTAAGATTACTAGAAATAGAATAATATAAAATCTAGATCTACATCTAGATAGACTTATTTAATAAAGACTAGAGTCTAGATCTAGACTAGATTCTATTTCTATGTTTAATGTTATGTATGTTCATGTTTTGAAATTCTCCAGTGTAGACAAATAATTAGGGCGTTCATCCGGGACATCTGTTACCTTGCAAGGGAGAAATTATTATTTAGAAATAGATGACTATTTGCAAACATCGGTCTCCAGACCTTGTGTCTTGTTCCAGTTCAGTCGTTAAGTGGTGATAGAAAATTTTAAAGTGTGTTTTTTTTTTTTTTTTGTTTCTAAAATGAAATCTACCTCTAATTTAAAACGTTGCAAAGAATTTAAATTAGCATTCAGTTTTCCCAATATATTTATCTTATTTACACATACTTTTTGTTTTATATAATTTTGCACATATAGGCCTACTATAGCCACTGTCACTATAGGCCTATATAGATATAGTAGGCCTAGTTGTTTGTTATATTGTTATAGGGCCTATTATAATATTCTAGGCCAGTGTTTTGACTTGTGTGTATCCTTACTATAGATTTCAACAGTAGTCATCGCCCATTAAAATGAATTTATTGTAATAATCCAAATATGTTTCCTTTTTTTTTTTTTTTTACAATTCCTCTATTCAGCTTGCAAATTCTTCATATGGTAAAAAAAAACATGGTCAGACACGGTTCTTTAAAAAAGTTCTAACGATTTTCCTAGAAATTTGACAGTTAATGTAGATTATATCATATAGTATATCTTTGGGAAAAGAATACTAGCCTAGCTTATTGTCCACACTGGATTGACTGCTCTAATTTTTCAAAGTACATTTTTTTAAATAATTTGAATTTGCTTGAGGTGTAGACACTCTATATCTTGACACTGTGTCACATGTCAGAATACCACGTTAAAGAAAGAAAGAAATACACTTGGCGCACCTTCTTCCAAGTCTGGTTCTATATAGTCCTATCTTATCTTATATAATACAGACGTTACTTCAAAAAAGAAGATGATTACGTCCTACGCGTCCTATCATTGGGGGGGGGGGGGGATTAGTGTGGGGTTAAAAAAATGTTAGATTTTTACAATTCCTTTATTCAGCTTGCACATTCATTGGCAAAAACACAAAAAAAAGCAAAAACCTGGGTGGACATGGATCTCGAAAACGGCTTGAACAATTTTGCAGAAAGTTGACAGTTGATGTAGGACTATATAATAATATATACATTTGGGGAAAAGAATTGCCAGCTAATTAGCCACATTGGGAAAACTCTCTTAACTTTTTTTATAAAATGCTTTTTTTTTTAAAGTATTATATTATTTTTCTCTTCACAAACTGTTTTCTT
This sequence comes from Biomphalaria glabrata, assembly GCF_947242115.1. Lineage (NCBI taxonomy): Eukaryota > Metazoa > Mollusca > Gastropoda > Planorbidae > Biomphalaria > Biomphalaria glabrata. The sequence goes on from NC_074718.1 coordinate 11,730,759, forward strand.
TTTTTAAATTTTATAATTATGTATTGTAATATTATTTTTTTAAAAAAATCTCCCTTTTTACAAAATTTTAAACATATTAAAGAGTAATTAAGCGGTGTCTACTATAATTTTCAATGATTTTTTAGGCAAGCATCAGCAGATATAGATCAATAGGATGTGGTTGTAGAACTAGATGTTTAGTATAATATAACAGAATATCTAGATCTATAAGTAGAGTAGTGTAGACCGTTGATCTATCCATGGTCTATCCTATAATTAAATACTAAGACCTAACCGCTGAGTGTCCTAACCCCTCATGTGTCTGCAAAACACTACTAACCAATAAAAACACACTTAATATTTAATCCGTGACTCTCATATAAAAGAGTTCCGTAACTAATTACGGCACGAAGTAAATAAAACAAAATAAAATACGTTACAACAAGTTTCCTCTAACAAATGAAATATTAATATATATAGACTATAGACAGATCTATCTAAAACTAAAGTCTATTGTTAGAAATAATCTATATTAGGACCTAAGACGATTAAGTGTAAGAGGGTAACTATTCAGTATTCATACTATTCTTGTTTATCAGAATCTGTGTGAGTGTGTAACTGTATTATCATTATTATGTATAGTAGTATAGTTATAGTACTTATAGACTGTAACTATAGTAGTGTATTACTAGTATCAGTCACTATTAGTGTATAATAGTTTAATACTTGTATTAATATTAATTATGTATAGATCTTTATTCTAGTATTGTTATTAATTATGTATAGATCTTTATTCTAGTTACATATTGTTATTGTCACTATAAGTTAACGGTAATTTCCCCAGCTAAAACATGATCATGCCTAAGTGAACTATTGTATACTTATTACTTATACTCTAGTTATACTAATTAGTAATACTTATATTAGTTGTATTAAATAAAATATAATTATAAAATATAGTATTATTATTTTATACTTACTAATATTACTAATACTAATAGTAATACTAATAGTGTAATACTCACTAGTAATAGTTATTACTAATAATAGTAAAAAAATAACTATATATAGTATATATAGAATATAGTATATATCAGTGATGCCCAACCTCACTCTGATGGCGGGCCTTTTAATATTCGATACTCGAGTCGCGGGCCACATGAAGAAAAAGGGGGAAAAAAGGAAGTATAGAATAAACCAATTTTTATTAGAAACCAGTGAATCTAGTATTAACATTAATTTATGAGAACTTTATCCTAAACTACTTTTAAATATCCGGCTGCATAGTTGAGACGCCAAGTCGAAGAACTGAATCTAGAATTACTAGATGTTCGTCTAAGAGACGATACGATTACGTAGCACGTGGCACGATTCATCACTGAACAATTTTGTCCCACTAATAACTCCTTGTAATTATTGGGAGCAGATGAAGAACACTGCACAGAACCGAGTTCGGAGGATAGGTGTTGCGGTCCTTGGCTCCCCTAGGAGTGCGCAGGGTTAAGTCAGTAAGTCAAATAGTGTGATCATCCATAACACTTGTTGCAGAGATTTCGAAAAGTTTATGCAAGAAAGATGGAGTAGAAATCAATAGTCTGCATCACTTGAAATGTATCAAGCAAGGATGTCTAGTTTGTAAGTCTATCCGTTTCAGTTGCAGCTCTGTCTGGGCATTTGGCACATTGGCTGCAGATGGATTTTAGAAACAACAAATATTGTTCCATCTGAACACGATCATCATCACATGGTCCATAGATTTTGTTGGTGAATAATTCAGCGAGACCACAGAGGCTCGGTTCGTTAGATCTCTGAAAACTATTGCTGTCAACCATAGTTGTGGCACCATCAGTAGTCACTCCCATTAATTTCTCCAAGAGAAAAAGATTCTCTGTGATGGATGAAACTTTTTTTGTCATAGTTTTGCCACCGGCGATCCCATCCATGCTCCAAATAACTACTTCTTTTCTGATTTAAAAACTGTTGTTTTTATCGCGAATAAATACCAAAATTTTGAGCGGTATCAGATATGTCAGTAGACTTGTCAGCAGCAACAGAAAATAGACATGCAGCCGACATATTTTCTTCTCATTTTAGGTAAATATTTTCATCAATTCTCCACTCTAGTTGTAATCTAACAATGGCGTCTCAAACCATGAATGCCACCTTATTTATTTACTTGTTTGATTTCCTAAAGCTGTTTAATGTTATTTTTTTTTAAAGGGAGCCACCCTTTCATTATAAAACAAATATATGGGCTTACTATCGGTACCAATCAATTTACTCTACGTAGGGAAAGATATTTTTGAAACTTTTTTTTTTGGACAATGGATTTTCTTCACATTATGCCGACGTTTCTGCGGGCCGGATAGAACCACTTCGCGGGCCGGTTCTGGCCCGCGGGCTGTATTTTGGGCATCACTGGTATATATATTTATATATATTTAAGTATACTGTATAGTCTATAGATTTAATAGATCTAATAAATAGTTATAGTTAAACGATACTCTATTATCTATAAAGTCTAAATACACTATGACTGACTACTGTACTGGCAGTGAGTGTATTATCTAGATTCTAGATCTACACTACAATTGAGTGTGAGTCTGAATGTGAGTGTGTCACAATCTCAATCTGAATAGACGAACATACTTCAGACTTCATTCAGATCACTTAAATTGTCTTAAAGTTAGTTTAAGTATTTTTATATATGTCTTTTGTGACTCTATTAGTCACACTATAGGCTATAAAAGAATTTATACTAGATTAGGCCTAACATAGCTACATAGATCATACTCCAGCCCAGTCTAAATCAATATTCAATATAATAAACTTGAATATATAAAACTCATTATTTATTTTTATACTGTAAACTAATCAATTATAATTATAACACGACTTGATTTAGGTCTATGATACTAATGAAAGTAATATTAATAGATCTAATGATTTAGTAACCAAATTAAATTTATATTAATATTTATAGACTTTATGACCAATCATTATTAGTTAATTTGGTTATTCAGCCTATATTTTTAAAATTAAAATAGATTTATAATTTTACTAGATCTAGAGCTAGAAGACATAATATAGGCTTTCAGAGAAGCTTTGAGGGCTTGAACCGCATCGTGGCTGAGTTGTTAAGCGCTTGGCTTATGAACCCAAGGTCCTGGGTTTGAATCTTGGTGAAGACTGGTATTTTGAATTTAGGGCGCCCCTTAGGTTACCCAACTCTAATAGGTACTTGACTTTAAAAGGGTAAAGTAAAGGCAGTTGGTTGTTGTGCTGGCCACGTGACAGTTGGCTAAAGAAACAGATGATGCAAGGTCTGAAAGTGGAACTTTAGAGAAGCTTTGAGGGTCTCTCTGAAGCATTTTCTTTGTCCACCTTGTGATCACTTTCCTTTGTTTAATTGACCATAAAGGAGTCATTGAGGAATGCAGTAGTCTTCCATTTTGCAGATGGTGTATGGGGTATCTAGGAGGGAAAGCACACCTCTAGTGGACAGGCAGTCATACCCTCTTACCTGTAGCTCCCAGTAATTGTAACATGCACAGCAGCCACACAGCCAAATGGCTCTGACTGTTCAGCTAAACCAGGTAGAGGTTATCTGACGTGTCCTAGCAATTGAAGTCTGGACTTAGCTGCCTCTATGAAACATCACCGTGACTAGGCAAATCAGACAGAAAGGGATGGGCTTTAGGGTGAGAGAGTGAAGTCATGTTTTGCAAATCCTCCTCACTTCTTCTTCTTCTAGCCAGCTTTTTGCTGCTGAGCTCTTTTGCAGACTGTGCCAAGGAAATCCTCCTCACTTAAATCAAAATTTGCAGCGCAAGTCACTTAGCGGTAGGTGTGGGAAAACTGAAAGCCATAGCAGCAACCTGCATGCGTGCAGCTAGGGCCATATGGTCATTCTCTTCTAACACAGAGCAGCAGTGTAGTCTAGCAGCCACCTGAGCAGCTGTATTTAGGAGTGCACTGCTCACCTCCATAGCATGAGGACAGGGTTAGAAATGGTGACCCCAAATTGCCTTCTCTAAACTACCCAACCTACTGTCAGGAACCCAATTAGATGCAAGAAGTCAAAACACGAAGAAAAAGACAAGGATAGTTCCTCTTTAAACTCTTCCCAAAGGTAATATAATAAGTACTGTGCCGGCAAAAGCTGTTTGTATGTACAAGTCAAGATTAAAAACAAACAAACAGGCATTATGTAGTTAGGTTACAAAATACCTAGCTGCATGTCCAGACTCATTTTCAAGATGGATTATCATTTGCTTAATGAGAGGGTCGTTGGAATGGAACCTTGTCATTGAGGACTACTGTAATCATAATGTGAATCAAATCTAGAATAGACTAGATGGTAAAAATACATCTTTCTAGTGCTTCTAGACCATATATGTCTTAAAGAGTACTTGATCTAAATCTAATCAGAGTCAATAGTATTCTATAGTCTAAATCTAGAAATCTATAAATGTAGTAATTTGTTAGATGACTAAAAATACAATTTATTTGCCACCGCTTCAGAATTAGAATATAATTTTTTTTTCTAAATAGAAAATCTGAATATATCACTTTGAAATTTAACAGCTTGTAGACTTTGAACTAAAAAAAAAAAGTATGCTGGCATTCTATCTTTGAAAAATATAGGCATTTCCACTTATTCATAAGGTTTTGTAGTCTTTTTAGATTTTTATGCTTGGTATAGTTTTCTTAAAGAATGACAATTTAAAGTATGAAATATGAAAAGTCCTTTAACTTTATATATTATGAACTGAAATGTGATTCTATAAATTAAGCAGAAAATTCTATATTAATTTTTTTCTTTGCAGATTTTCTAAAAAAAGAAAAGCATAATGGCTAATCCTTTAGAGAATCAATTGCTTCAAGCAACAAAGATAATTGAAAACCAAGTGGATGCTGAAATAGAGCGGCTTGAAAAAATGGATGACGATGACTTTGAGATTTTGCGCCAACGCCGAATGGAGGCAATGAAAAAATCGCAGCAGCAAAAACAAGAATGGCTTGCAGCAGGCCACGGGGAGTACAGTGAAATAGCTGACGAAAAAGAATTTTTTGAAACCTGTAAAAAGAGTAAGAAAGTAGTCTGCCATTTCTACAGAGATGCAACTATCAGATGTAAGATTGTCGATAAACATTTGACAGAAATAGCCAGGAAACACATTGAAACCAAGTTTGTCAAAATCAATGCTGAACGCTCCAAATTCTTGGTCGAAAGGCTAAGGATAACCACACTGCCTACAATATGCTTAGCTAGAGATGGCAAGACTGTGGATTATATTGTTGGTTTTGACGATCTGGGGGGAACAGATGAGTTCCCAACAGAGATGCTGGAGTGGAGACTAGCTAGAAGTGATATGATCAACTATCAAGGGGATCTACTGGAGCCACCCACTCTTGGAAACAAAAACCCAAAATCTGTGAAAATATTTGGCAAAACTGCAAAGAATTTAAGAGACGATGGGAATACAGACAGTGATGATGATGACTGGTGATGATTCCTAAAACTGCAGTGTCATGATATTTAAAGATTGAATGCTTGTGTTGAATTTATATTTGGATTGGAAATGTTATTATATTTGGTTAAAAGTAAGAAACAGAAGAGAGTATATATGAACATGTGAGAAATATGTTTATATTTGTTTAAAACTGAAATCTCTGCTTTGTAATGTCTTCGTTTATTCTATAAGAAAATGTTTGTTTCTGATACATTTTTAGATACACTTAAATTATTTTAAATAGTAATTGTTTTTTTTTTTTATAAATTTATCATTTTGCTACAAGTATTTTATTTAAAGCAATGCCTAGAACTAAATAAATAAATAAAAAAAATTTTTGTAATTAAAATGTTGGGTTCTTTTAGATATTTTTAATGAGAATCTGTTCATCAAGGACAAAAACTTTGTAATGCAAGTTTTAAACTTAGGATTCCTATTCTTATCATCGTTATAACTTCTAAGGATAAATTCATAACCTTTTTTTTTTGTTTCTGAAGTTAATGGGTGTTACATAAAAGAGCAGACCTGAGCAATGGGGTGAACTGGATGGTGGGGTGGAAAAAAGAATATAGAATTACTAAATGATAAAATCCTAATGATTAATGAAATTCATTTTGATTTGTCTATTATGACATGCATTGTTATCTATTCTATAAAAAACATTACTCAGTTCTGAATTTTTTTAGTTACTTTTTTTTTTAAAAACCAATTTGTGTACAAACAAAAAGTAATTAAAAGTAACGCTGTTAGATGAATAAGATTTTTTATAACTATTGTTTAATAAAGTATAGATTGCAAGTGTAATCTAAATATAGGCTATATTTTTATTCAAGTAATCCACTCATGCTATGGGCACTGGCGGATCCAGAACTTTGGAGTGGGGGGGGGGGGGGGGGGGGGCGATTTTTTTTCCAAACCCTAACTCCCAGTAAACGATAACCCTATGCATAAACGTGCGTACAGCACACACACATATATATCATATATATATATATATATATATATATATATATATATATATATATATATATATGAGAATAAAAAAAGCAGGATTTCTCAACCTCCGGCGAAAACAAAAAAACTGGGGCAGCGCTCTAAGGTTTCCTAGTGGGGCTCTGGGCGAAGCCCCGACGCCAAAAGTGTTTTCTTGCATTCTTCAATGCAGAAACGCATTCTCCTGACATCTACTGCTCATTATTCATCAATAGAGTTCAGGGCGAAGCCCCGACGCCAAAATCGTTTTCTTGCATTCTTCACTGCAGAAACGTATTCTCCTGGCATCTACTGCTCATTATTCATCAATGAAGTTCGGGGCGAAGCCCCGACGCCAAAATCGTTTTCTTGCATTCTTCACTGCAGAAACGCATTCTCCTGGCATCTACTGCTCATTATTCATTAATGGAGTTCGGGGCGAAGCCCCGACGCCAAAAGCGTTTTCTTGCATTCTGATCATTATTCATCAATAAAGTTCAGTGCGCCGACGCCAAAAGCGTTTTCTTGCATTCTTCACTGCAAAAACGTATTCTCCTGGCATCGAGTCGGGTCGGCCGAGTGGGGGGGGGGGGGGGATTTTTTATTATTTTTTTATTCAGAAAGGAAGATAGCTCTTGCAAACGTTTCACTCAAAAAAAAATTGAAATATTATAATTAAAAGTTGTAATAAATTTAAAGAACAATGATCCATTACAGATAAGTTTTATTTGTCAAAGTACACAAATGCTTGAAGTACTGCCATGGGTTTCATCCAGTAGAATTATGTTGAAAAAAAAATTACAGATGCAACACAATAATAAATGCTATTGATAAGAACAATTTGTATTGAACTTGTGTGTCTAGTTTAGCTTCTTGTTGAATTGAATTTTATTTATAGAAGCCTACAAAAAAAAAAATTAGAAAAAAAAACATTATTGTATGTGCTATGTTTTCATCCATTATCTGCAACAAAAACTGGTGGAAAAATAATGTTCAACACAAAGCTATAGTAATTATTTTGTGTGTTTTACTAACATAAGTTCAATAATGGAACTAATAAGAACAAGAATTGATCACTATCACATGGATGTGTACCTGTGAAGATAGAACACTTGCTATAAGGTTGACTTGAAAGGAGCAAAAAACTGGAAAGAAAAAAATACATGTCAAAGATGTGTTATTACTAGATACTAGACACAAATATTTCTCTTATTAATGTAGAATTATGAGCAAGGTAACAACTATTTGAAGATAGTTTTAAACTTCATTAATTGACAGAACTATTTATACCTTTGGTAGAGATTGCATTACTTTGGAGAAATTGTCTGCCTTGTCTAAGTGCTGGCTAATCCAACTTGGCAACTTGTTATAGATGCTGGGCTTGGTATAACGTTGATCCAATAACAGAATCGCAGCATAATCATCTTTGTGTCTAATAGCCCGACCTAAATAATCATTTTGTTCAAAGTTATGTATTAAACATGTTAACATTTCATACATGTGTAACTTAAATAGAAAATGTTTGTTTCCTGTAAAACATACCTATAGATTGGTTGACTGCCTTCATGCACAAGTTTTCATAATGAACTTGTCCCGCTAATCTCCCTTCTTCATCTTTCGGCTGCACAATAAATAAACAAGTTCTCAGCATATTTCAACATTTGATTCTATCCTCTAACTCAAAACAGACTTAGCATGAAAGTCTTTGGAAGACATTTTATTGAACAACTCTGAAAGTATTTCAAAACATTATAAGTGCTTCTTTTAAGTGGCAGATCATAGGGAAAAGCTGATATTCATTAGGCTCTGTCAATCTTGTTACATTTAGATCTATAAAAAACAATCTATAAGTGCTTTTCAAATTCAGATTTCATCAATGCCTGTCTCATGCTCTAATTATACATACAAAGTATGTTTTTATAAGTGCAGCTACTACTGAGAGTGTGCACTTCAAAAAAGAAGTTAGGTATGCACATTGAAATCACATATATATAAAAATATTAAACAAGACTTCAAAGACAGTTTGTGTGAGTAAGAGTGACCTGCAATAATAGTCTACAAGTTTGTCAGTGTAAACCAATTTACTTTATTATCTTTTTTAAGATAGAAAAAACATAAGTAACTTTTATTAAATGTTCTAAAATAAATTTTTAATTACATTTTTATAAATAAATGAATTCAAAATTTCTAAAGTAGTTTTACTGCAACTCATCACTTACAAATGTGGAATTCAAGTAGGCCATCTTCTCCTTCAACTCAGGGGAATTAATATTAGGATACGGCAAGCCAATCATCATTACACATCTGAGGGAAAAATGAATTTATGTTTATTTTTTTATGCTAAAAATATTCAACAATATATATTATATGCATTTCTAAACAGTAAATAAATATTTCCTAAGATTGGGTAGAGTAGGCACAACAAAAGTGGAAGACTTATGAGTAGAGTAGCCACAGCAGAAGTGGAAGACTATTACCTTCCCATGTCATCAGAGAAGTTGATACCCTCACTCATCTTCCCTCCAACTACAGACATTAAGAGAGCTCCAGTTCTTGAACCTTGCCAAGAAGAACACCTCTGTTGATCAACAGACAAATTAGAGTGATAGCAGTTGACCAGAAACTCCAGCTCACGGATAACACAATCATTTATTTATTTGAATGTTTTTGTGGTGAAATAGTTGATACTTGTTTATGTTTGTGTAATGCCATGATTTAGTGTGGTACTGCCTAAATTTCTTTTGCCAGTTCATGTGTTGTTCTTATCTTATATAATACAGACGCTACTTCAAAAAAGATGATCACATCCTATACATCATGCATTTAGTCATGCATGTTAACCAATGACCTAAATTCTGCTAAATCACTGGTTTTCCTGTCTAGCTCAGGCAACCCATTCCATGCTCTTATAGCACTAGGGAAGAAGGAGCATTTGTACAAATGTGTCCTAGCATATGGAATGAGGAATGTGCCCTTATCCTTGTCTTTCTGAGTATTTTATTAAATTGTGTATTTGAAGATTATGGTTCAGAGTTTTATGTATAACTGCTACTTTACTTTTGAGTGTTCTAGTTTAACAAACTGCAGTTGAAATAATTAAATAGATCTAACAATGCCAACATGCTCAAAGAAGGAAACTTATCTCAAGTGCTACCTTGATACAATTGGAATATTCTAAAAGTACTTGCTCCACAAATCCACTCTTCTTTGGTTCTCTAAACACCTTTGCAATAAAAAACAATAAAAAACTGAAACTAGATATTCATTTTTATAAAGACCAGAAATGTGAACTTTGTGTAAAGCTTAAGTCCTACCTTTTTCTTAGTCTCAATTTTTCCAATAGTGCCATTTTTCTCCCAATATGTGTAGATAAGATTTTCATAATCATAGGAAGGAAAAAAACAAACCACACCACCTGGCACCACGTTACAGATATTAGTTATCACACGACCCAATTCTTCTACCTGAAAGTTAGAATCTAGATTCTTTTACAAAGTTTTTTTTTTTCATTTCAAATATCTAAACATTCATATTTTATTTATACTTGTAAAATAAATAGAAAAAAAAAGCTGTTCAGTATGGGGATCTAACCCAAGACATTCACATCAGTAGCTTCATACTCTATCAACTTAGCCAACCAGCCATACTACTATGCAAAATATTTGCTTGAAATAAATGATTCAGTTTTTTTACTTGTGTCTTTAGACCACCATTTGACCATGTGAGCACAAATAGTAAGAATTGAAAAAAGCTTCATAAACTTGTAGAGTTCCTCCATTTTGAAAACTTAGTGTCACAAATTGGCTGAGTGGCCACCATAAGCACTTGTTGATATCTTAAAGTTCTGTAGCCTTGGAAAGATTTAGTATAGTATGATTGACACAAATGCCATCCTAGAAAAAAGGAGACAAGGCAGGAACTACACTTAGCTCAAGGATTGTGACCCCACAATGAAAAGATGTGATAAAAGTGGGAGGGGTTGGTTTGCAGCCTATCTCTTAATTCTTGCCTGTACTCAAAATAGGACTCAGAATGATGCAGGAAATTATTTGACACTGGGAGCTTTAAGCATTCCTTCTTCTGATTGGCAGGAGAGCATTTTTTAAATCTCATGAATAGAAAGTTTAGAAACAATGTTCTACTCAAACTATTTGTTTAGAAACAATGTTCTACTCAAACTATTTGTTTAGAAACAATGTTCTACTCAAACTATTTCTATCAGCTGTAGTCAGCATCATTTTGACAAAGTAATCTAAAAAGAGAAACTTTCAGTATGTTGTTCTAACTTTACCATATGTGGTTTATCTCTTGTCTGGTATGTGAAATCAAGAGTGACACCTGTAGGTCCTCTGGTCACCACCAGAGGGAGCAACTGTCTCCCTGGTATCACATGACCTAATCATCAAGTGACAAAAAATAACAATGAAAAAAATATATATTTCAGCAAATATGGTTTTCTAACGTACAAACATGACATCAAGATGGCTACTTATAAAACAATATGAAAATGGTAACTTATTAGAAAAAAAATATCTTTCTTAAATATTGCATGTTCCTTCAACAAAAAAAAGAGAGAGAGACCTATGCTACTCCACATATTAAAAAAAGATTTATGGTATTAGAAAATGAAACTTAAGTCATTGATTTCCATGCTTGAATGGAACTAGCATCATACAAAGTATCTAAAGTATATGAAATCAGATTTATTGACAGTGATACTTACCACAAGAAAATTCTAGGATCCTTTCAGGAGATATTCCAGCTGCATGAAACAGTTGGTGTTTGAATTCTGAGACCTGGGTTGAACAACAAAATGGTTAAAACAATTAACAGATTTATTTTTAAGAGAGCAACTCGTGTAAGATCTGTCCAGAGCAATCTAGACATTGGAGCTATACAAGTTTTAACTTCAGTACTGATACCTTACAGCAAACTTTCATAATAATGAGAAGATTAAAGCTTTTAGTTTTGCCACTAGAAATGTTTGTCTTTACGTTTAGGACATGGTAGCTGAAGTGTACATAATTAGATTGCTGAGGGGATGATTTTGCATTTCATTTTGTATTTTTATTTAGGATTTTTAGACGTCACTCTAGCTCCAAATTCATCTCTCACACTTCTTAATGAAACAGATTTGCTGTAACTAATTATTTTCTTGCAGAAATTCAAAAAAGATTAAATTTAACTTGTTACTATATTATGAAGAAGTGATTGCAAGATAAATATCAGTAGAGTAGGTGTTACTAAACATCTCAAACTTCACACATAATGTGAGATCCATTCAGTACTTACTGGTTGCATAGTTCCACCAGCCACAACAACAGCCTTTGCTTCCTTTAACACACTGATGAAATGCACTGCAGGGTTTAGCATAATAAATTTTAAAGTAGACTGACTCAAAACAGCTGTAAATAAACATGGAGAAGAAAAGTACAAAAAATATAACATTGGTAGATAAACTGAAACACAGATAGAAATGGCCTGAATAATCTGTTTGTGAAAAATTGTAGGAATAGTTTGAGTAAAAATGTCTTTATCAACCAAACTGGGTTACTTAACAATGACAGGAATCATAGGTTTAAAGACATTAAACATGCCTATGGTTTAGTTGTAAAGCATTTAATATGCCTATAAAAATATTTTCATAGAAATAACAAAATAGGGAAATAAAAACAACAAGGCTTTTGTGAAACTTTCTTTTTTCATCATACCCATTCACTCATCAAAAATTAAAACTTTGAAGACTTATTAAACTAAAACAAAGAACAAGCTCTAAGCCAAAAACGGGGGGAAAAAAGTAAAACTGTTAAAGAAAGAGTCTACAGAATACATCTTCTTTAAGAGTGCATATGATCAACTGTTTAATACCTTCTTTATGAGTTACAATTCTGCCATCTTTGTCAGCATTGGTCAGCGCTTCCAGGAAACTTTCAATCTGCATAAGTGGTGAGCTCATGTAGCTGGCTTGCTGGTGGTCTGAAGTTACAGCTGTGAAGGAATTTTACAAAGTATATCAACTGTTGATCATTTGTACCGGTATTTACTTCCCAAAACCTTCCCACAGAAAATAGAATTAAAAGCAACAAAAAAATGTTAATGGAATATTTTCAATTAAATGATCATTACTGCCAGGAATAGTTTTAATTGTGTAACAGAGAGCATTTGAAATATATTTTATTTGGGCATTGTCATTGCTAGTCTAGAGGTCAATCTTGGGACCTAGTTGGCAATTATGTGTGGACTATGGCATCCAAAGATAATTATTGTTAATTATTTATTAGCATCTGGCCATGTCAATGTGTTCTCTTTAGGTTAAGTTGGTTTCTTGTAAAATACACATACAGAATCATGCTAGTGTAGTTTATTAGTGAGAGGTTACAAACAATAGTCACTGACTCAATGGCGTGACAGAAGTGTACAATACAATTCAATAATTAAACAACACAAAGCTTGCCCCCATGATTGCTTCACTCTCCTCAATAATTTGATGTTCTCTTAATACTCAGGAACACCCTCAAATATCGAGCAACATTTCTATTACTGTAACTCATAACCATTAAACCATCAGCCTGGCATTCTAATTTCTCAACAACTGAATATCTTTCATAAATATCAATAAACTAATAGCCTGATTTAAATTTCAATGCTAATTTAGTTACTACAAACAACAATAGATCCATTGTTTTAGGTCTTGCTGACTCAATTTATGAAAACAATTTTTATTATTACTATTTTACTTTTAACTAGTCAGTTTAAATTGAAAACAAACCCATTGGTTAGCATGTAAGTATAGTTTAAGAAGAACTGTACACAACCTGAAGTTTGAGGATTAGTGTTGTCTTGTTTTCCTTTCAAAAGATTGATCTCTTGAAGAAACTTGGAGACACCAGAACAAGGACTTTCTTCTAAAACATTTGAAAGTAACAGAATTCGTGAGAAGAAACAAAGCATGTTTGGAATAAGAAATATATCTATATATATATCTATATCTATATATCTATATATCTATATATATATATATATATATATATATATATATATATATATATATATATATATATATATATATATATATATATATATATATATATATACTTTATTAGAAATAAGTTTCTTTAAACAAATTAAAAATAAATAAGTTAGTCACATTTTTATTTAATCATTTTTGTTCTTTGTTGTACCTGTTTTTACTTCTGCTTCTTGGTACTTCTCTACAAATCCATGAAGCTGAAAGTTTAAATACAGCAAATACTCAATCTTAAGTTAATGTTAAAATTAAAGTATTCAATAAAACAGATGGAAGGAGACAAGAAGCTACATTATGGTGTAGATCTGAAATTTTGTTCGGAAATATTGGTTGATGAAATTTTGGGTAGGCTATAGGACTTCTTCTTTCTTCTTCATCGTTCTCATTGTTATGTTGGAGTGTTCATATGACTAGACCAATACATGAGATGAACTGCGCAGTGGTTTCCAAATCAGGGAGCTCTCCAAATAGTTTTCTTTCTATTGGGGTGATTTGGGGCCAATGTCTTATACGGGCCTCTTGGTTAAGAGAGCAGTTTTGGAGGACGTGGTCGGCATTCTCTGGTGATACTCCACATGGGCAGATTTCACTGGTTCCAATTTTGAGCTTCCAGTGCATGTGTTGTCGCATTCTGTTGTGTCCGGTCCTGAGTCGAAAGATTAGATGTTGGTCTTGTCGGGATAGCTTATAGTAAGCGTCATCTTTCTTGTGATTTGGATGAGAGCTTGTCCATTTCTCATTTATTTTGTTTACAATTAATTTCTTCATTTCTTCTGGATAGAGTGCAGAGTTTATTTGAGAGTTAGTTCTCCCACTCTTGGCGAGTGTGTCAGCCTTCTAATTTCCTTCTAGTTGTATATGTGCTGGTATCCATTGAATAACAGTTTTTTTGCTGTTGTGCTATAGGACTAAAATTGAATAAATTAAATGTTAAAATATCATTTGAAAATTCAAAACTACACACAAATCTTTTATTTATTTATTCTGGTCACTGGTAATTGTCTGTATTATCACTATTTAAAATATTAAAAAAGGCTGTGTAGCTGAAGTTGAGATTTTGAGTCACTGCTCTTGTCAATGATAACTGATGCAAAGCTACACTAAAAATGCACACCATTCACTCAATGCAAAATTATTTTTCCATTTCCTCCTACATCTTTAGTTCTGGTTCTCATTTCTGATTTTTTTTGTGTTCAGGTCCTCTGCCTTACAACCTCAGCCTTCATTCTTGCATTGTGAATCACATTCACCTTCCAATCAAGCAGCTTGACTCTTTAGGTCAGAATGTTGTCTGTTAATATTATAGTTACAAAATGTTAGCCAATCATTCACTATGGGCACCATATGGCTCTAGAGCAAGCAAAAATCTGACCTATTGTTGATCTATTTGTGTCAGCAACACTTACAGAATGAATTCTACATTTCATTTCAAGACAAATTTTTTTTTTCAAATGTCACAGAAACCTTCCAGTTTTTTTGTTATATTTATTTTTTAAAAATTAAGGAAAAGATAAGAAATACATTTTCATGGAATTATTTGATAATATTTGGTCTTCCTATTTGGAAATAGTTTTAGACTGAATTGACTAACCTTCACACATGCACAGTAAATAGTATTACCAGTACTCACTTTTTTACTGATTCGGCTACGCTGACAGTAGCGCAGTAATTTAAACATATTCATGTTATCAAGCTGAGATTCAAACAGAAAGTCATTCAAGTTCTGCAGCTTTATTTCTGGACAAAAAAAATAACATAGATAAACAATAAAATGAAAAAATAATTTTTTTAGAGATTTTATTTATTTTTTTAATTCAAAATAAGGAATCTCAGTCTTGATTGATATTTAAACTAAAAACTCTCTGTTAACAAGAAAAGCTCTTTCCCATTTCAACCAGCAGACTGACTCATATTTTTAAAAGTTTAAAGAAATAGCAAAGACTTTAGACTAATGACAAAGTAGACAATAGGCTGCATCATTTGTTTGCAACACTGTTCCATTTAACTAACCTGTTTTGCCCCCTGTTTGTGTTATGACTGAACTGTTGACCTTAGCTGTAGAATAAAACAGAACATTGTTTGGAAAGACTGAAATCCATCAATTAAATTACTAACTATTGATTAGAATTTTTTTTTATTTTCAGAAATATGGCAAATTATTATTTCTGAATCCTTTAAAACTGTTTTTAAAAAAATATTTTAAATAAATAAATTATGTGAAAGTGTCCATGTATTTACTGACCTCCTAAGACAGCAGCCAAGTGTGACAAGACAAACAGAATTTGTCTGACATACATCAAGTTTTTAGCTGTCAATCGAGATTTAAACTTTTTCTCATACTGACTCAACTGTGAGTGGGCTTTGACTATCTTTACACACAATTGTTGTCAGAAAATAATAGACAGTTGTTAATGCTTTGATTTAACTTGATAACTCTTGCACAATATCTGACATTTTATTATGAATAACAACTTTTAATAGATGAAGAAAATGGCTGAGCAAGGGATCTCAATTGCTGAGAAAGAGATTAAGATCTATACTGTAAACTGATATTAAGATCTATACTGTAAACTGATATTAAGATCTATACTGTAAACTGATATCTAAAAGACTGAGCAAGATATATATGTAGCAGTGTACAATATTGATATGGGTGAGCAAGATATCTGTACAGCTATATATATATGTGACGGTACGCACAAGGAGGGGAAAAAATTATTACTTTTCTTGGCAATACATCACTAAGTACCGGCACCTATTTTTTTACACAAAAAAAGCACTGTAAATATATATATATATTATGTAAATAAGAAAAAATAAGAAGAAAAAAATAGCTAGTTTAGCTTGTTTAATATTATGATCAGAGCCAGCTTTTGGTGACAAAGATGTAAAACTTCCATTTAAAAACTTTTGACTAGGCACTCATGGTCACTGTTTAATGTGCTTTACAGCAAGAAGCCATGATAGTTTAGCCATTGATTGTCACAACAATCAAGTGATTATCAAATCCTGCCAGGATATTTTCATTAAATTTGTAACGCAACTTTTACTTTAATGCTCTTAGGGTTGTTTTTATAGTAAAAAGTTATCATATAGCTGACTTATTAAACCTAATGTAACAAAGAAAGAATAAATAAAATCCTTTGAGAACTTAAAAAAAAAATCCTATGACCAAGAAACTTGACGAGACTTGCCTGCGCAGCTGTTATTTCCACACTGTGTATGTTGTTGATGGTCTCCAGAAGATTATGAGCTTCATCAATCACCACAACATTGCCTGTCAGCTTGATCCCACAGGCATCTCTGGTAGACTTGTGAAGCAAGGTGTTGTAAGGTAAGGCCACTATCTGAAGACAAAACAAGTCAAGTAACAGGACTATATTGATATTCAAAAGTCAAAGCTACCAAAGGAGACTGGATTCTAAAAGTATGAGAAGAAAACCTACTTCAGCGGGAGGTACAGCCAATCTAGATCCATAATAAGGACAGGCTTTCATCTCTCTGCCTGTAGTCACCAACTGTTCAATGTCTACCACTTTCAGCTGAGCAAGAAAAACAAAGCCAGTGTTACATTTTCATTTAAATTACAAAACAATTATGAAACACATGGAAATTAGGTTTCTAGCCTACAGGACTTTATACTAGCCTCAATTATCTAATTTTTTTGGGGGTAAATACAGCATAGCCAAACTGACTTGTCACTTTTCAAATTAGCTTGCCTGATACTTGTATCACTCATGATGACATTATCAGCCTAAATTTGCCCTCATGTTAAAGACAAATATTTTTAAAAAATTAAAAACTTACCAGAGATTTATCTTTAAATGTTTGTAACAATTCTTGTTTATAAAATGGACAGCCTGGCTTCTTTTTACCTTATATAAACAAAACATTTTTTTTATTTGCATGTATTTTATATATGGCTTCATACATAAAAACAATTAGCTTATTACAAATGTATTTTTCACACTAAAGGAAAAGTAAAATATAATATTAACAGACTTGAACTCTACTCACTTTTCTTTTGTTGCAGCTCTAAACATCTATCATTAATTAGGCTTAGTGAGCTCAGTTTTCTTACTGCTGGGTTAATGCACATATTCTGTCAAAAAAAACAAGAAGATAATAGTGAGTAATAAGGAAAACAATGTTTTTTGAACTACACCTTAGGCAGACCCTACTACCACTACAGCTTAACATAACCAACACTCTGAACTCTCACAACAAATGAAGAGAACAGCACACTATTTTTTCCTTGGCTAAAGATCTTACAGCTCAGCAGCAAAAAGCTGGCCAGAAGAAGAACAAACTACTTTAAATATTGTATACAAAAATTCAGCTTGTTTGTACAGTGCACATTTCTTCCACCAAAATTTTAAGCAAGGTTAACTACAATCATGGTTTAAAAGTTATATAAGCCCTTTCTTATCAAGTGTCAGCCTCTCTGTGCTGCTTGGTAAAATGTCATGTAGGATTCTGCAAACACTTTGGACAAAGACTCTGATACCCATCCATCCATCTATCCCAGTGGCGCTACAGCCTGCTTCAACACATCCTTCCATTCAGATCTCTCCTGGGCCTAACCCCAAGCTGTTGCAGATCTGCTTCCACATCATCAATCCATCACATTCAGGGTCTGCCTTTGGGTCGCCTGCCTTTTCTCTTAATCTACTGACAATGACCAAGCAGTCAATCAACATTCCGGGCCACAGAATTGTATAAATTTTCAGAGGTCATAGGAGAAAAGTCTGCCAGCAAAAAGAAATGACTAATGGGGAAGTCTTACAAGTGTGTATTAGGCAAGTCTAATTAAATGAAACAGCACAACCCTAATGGACACCTAACATTAGTTTTGGTTAAAGTCTGCCAGCAAAAAGAAATGACTAATGGGAAAGTCTTACAAGTGTGTATTAGGCAAGCCTAATTAAATGAAACAGCACAACCCTAATGGACACCTAACATTAGTTATGGATAAAGAAAGATGGATGCTCATTGTATTAGCCATGTGAAAAACCTCCTTAACTATTAGACAGAAACAGATGAGCTTTATATTATTTTCATTAACCTGGATATATTCCACTAGAACGCTGTAGGAAACTTAAATGAAAACTCTTAAGAAAAAAGAAAGGAAATAAATAAAGCTTATGATCTAAATGTCAAAACAAATTTTAAAAAAAGAATTTTAACCTTAAAGATCATGAGTACAAAAGAGCAGTGAAAGTAAGAGCCGAGGGCATACCATATGGATTTGTTGCCAGCACAAGAGTCATTTAACTTTACTTGCCCAGCTGGTGAATGATGTCAATAATATATTTTTGGAAAGTCCAGAACTCAAGCCATGTGCTGGATAAAAATACACCAAAGTTAAAATCGTCATCTGTTTGTCAAAATCATATCTTAAATACCTTTTGTAGTGTTTTATAAAGAAATATTCACAGTGGTGCAATGAATAAGCGTTGTATACAGTTTGAAAAACAAATGTACATTATGAAGCAAGATTAGTACTGAATTTAAAGAACAAATATCAAAACATTTGATTTCATAGATTAAAACTTCACCTGTCTTGACCCCAAAGAGATAACTCTCACATTCTCATAAGGGCACTTGATCACTTCCTTCACAAACTGAGACAGCTGCGAGTGTGTGCGGCTACAGTAATAAATCTGGAAAGATAGAAATAAAAGAACATAGTTGGCACAAATTTACATTTAAGCAATCAAGTGGTAATCATCCATGGATCACTTCATTTAAAGCAGAACTAAACAAATAATTGTGTCAAGACCTTGGTAATATGTTCCTCCTCATCTTCACAGTCACTTGCTTTAGCCTTCCCATCATTCTCATCCTCACTGTTGTACTCAGCCACAATAATTTCCTCATCGTCCTGATGTGTCCCAGATTCACTATCATTCAGTTCAGCATCCAAGGCCTGTAACTCCTCCTTGCAAGCTCTCTTTATATCCTCTGAAGCATCAGTCATCAAATCTTCAAATCTGGAGTCCAGCTGAGCATTAAACTGTTAAAGAATAGAATAGAGTTCAGTAGTACAGTAAGACTGATCTATTTAAATTGTGATAATATAATTATGTTTCTAGGATCTCAAGAATCCACCAAAATGTTACTTAATGTTAAACTATACAAGAAACAAAAGCAATGACAAAGCTGTGCATTGAAAATTACTTGGTGAACTAGAAGAATTATAATCACTTAAATTTTACACAAAACATGTTTTCAAACAGTTTCAATATTTAGGGCAACAACATAGAACGTATCAGAACTCAGTAGATAACATCTTTATCCAAGCTAGGATAACCAAAGCCAGACTAGTTCGCTATAAGGAACTTGACTACTAGTACCAATTAGATTTAGGCTATGGTGACATGCAAGCATAAAATCTTCTTTTCATTTGTTTTATTCTATTAAGCTTTAGGGCCCTTTGTTAAATTTTTGTAGACATCTAAATTAGGTTGTGGCCTATGCTTTTTAATCTGGGTGGCTGCTTGATCAAATATATTTAACACATAACTAATTGTAATATGTTGGAGACTGTGCAATACTTTGGATTATAATTCAAAAGGGTATGAAGGAGGTGGTAGAGCTGTGCCCATAGCATAGTTCAAAGTACTTTGACCTGGCTCTGTAGTTTATTAGGTTCTTGTATGGTCAGCACTTCAACCAAAATATCTCAAATTTGTCCAAGTGCTGATATAATTGCCAATATTTGGCCATTTGTTTTTTTGGGCACAATTTTGTTTGGTTAAATGTACATGTTTATAATAGGACTGATTGTTATATAAGCTTAAAGTTTGAAGTACAATTCAAAAGTAAGAAAACAAAATAACCTTTCTTTTCTTACTGCCGACTTGTTCCAGTTCTTTTAACTTGGTCTCTCTTTTCTTGATATTTTCTTGTTCATTCTGTCATTCCAAACAAAGTAAAAATTTCAAATAGAGTCATATTTCAAATAAGTAGCTTCTATTTCAATCAATATGAAAAACAAAACTTAACAATCTGTTTTTTACAAAGCTTATATCAACTTACTCTGTCTGTCTGATCAAAAGTTTGTACGTGTTATTTCTCCCATACCCAATCTCGGATCAAGTTGAAATTTTGCACAATTATTTCTTGTAGCTGACGAAACAAGAATCAATAGAAAAATTAACAAATTAGTTAATTAACTATTGATGATTAATTATTTTGTTTGATAGCAAACACAGGAAAGAAATTGTACTTGACAGATGTGGTGGTATAAGATGAATTAATCCCCTTGAGGAGGCTTGAGCCCTGAGTGAACAAGTTGTTTTTTTTGCATTTAAAAAATGCAATCACAGTAACATTCACCCACAAGGTCGATTCTTTCCCACCCTTTACCAACTGGTCCAGACATGACATAGCGCTAACAAAAACAATTGGTAAAAAAATGTTTAATCTCACAGATTTATTATTGTTAGTCTAGATCTATTTCAAATTTAATTACATAACTGATCCAAACTAATTGATACTGTTACACTTAATATAAGCTTTTATTTTTTAAATATTTTTTAAAGTTTTTCTTGTTTAACTCATACACATCCCTCACACACACACAACACACAGACTTAATCAACACCTTTAATTTAGAAAGCAGAGCTTCTTGTTCAAGTTTGACTGTGAACTCATGGATCCAATCCAATTCAGGCTCTAGAATAAATGACAGAGAATAAAAACGTTTCAAAATGTAAAACAAAGGGAGAAAAACACTACAGCCACATACAATGAACAAAGTAAATGTAAAGATAAAGGAAACTTTTAGAGTTACCTTTTTTCTCAGAACTTGGTTTAGTCAATGTATTGACTGCAACGCTGGGAATTTCAAAGTAAACAATTGCATAATCCACGTAACTTTTTCACAATTTTTTTTTTTTACTTTAGTTGATTAAGTTTAGAATAGTAGAACAAACCTAACAAACAAAAGATGATTGACTGCCAATGACATATAAGAATGAAAGTAAAGAACTAAGAATGTAAAAACCTGTCTGTTGATTTCAAAGTTTCCAAATACTTTCTTTGTTTCTCTTGAAAGTCTCTCAACCATTTCAGAGCACCACAGATAATGCTGAGTGACTTCCCCTGACAATTTCATGGAATGACAATGAGGCAATGCTTCCTTTTAGACTTTTTTTTTTAAAGATATAACTTTTGTTTCTTATTTTCATTGCATTATTCATTCAGGTAAACTTACTGTTCCTGTAGGACTTTCAAATATGCCAACTTTTCCCAGCTCCAAGCACAGATACAAGTTTTTCATAAAATCTTTCTGTATGTCATAAGGTGTGAAAGGGAATGGGAAGGAGTCTGGTACCTCAACACTAGAAACTGAAACATAATTGATCATCTGAAGTATTTAGTTTCAAAGCAGAGGGAAGACCTTTTTGGTTTTCTGATTTTAAGCCCAGATCTATTTAGAAAAAAAAATCTAGTTATACCGTATAAGAATAAAATTAAATTCTTTAACTTATACTAAAAAATACACAACTTTTACCTGGTATAGTGTTTCCTTCATGTTTTCTAGCCTCAATGATCTCATCTGCCTCAAGCGTTGCCAACAACAGGTCATCATTATCCCAGTCATCAAGTTCACATCCAGCACTAGTCATTTTTTCTCCTACTCTATCTATCAATAAAACAGTAATATTGTTAATATATATGTACAAATATTGTTAATATCATTACAGCTCCACTAGGAACAGGACTAGACCTACTAATGTTTCTAATTTACTTAAAGATTTACAGGATGGTAATAGTTCATTCACAAATGTCAGAAACAACACAAGCTATAGAAGCATTACTATAAGGATTGGATCAGTTTAAAAAATGGGAACTGAGTTTGTTTTACCACCAAAACAACTAATAATGAACAGAATGTTCATTTAAATTCCTGCTGTGCACTATTAATAATTTTTAAAATATTGTTTAGAACTTATATTTTTAACAGCATTACATTCCAGGCAGGCAAAAGTAATGGTGAACTTCTAGATTCTTGGAATGGTCTGAAACGAGATTTAAAGGCAGAGCTGGGAATACATGTGACCATGACACAACCCAAAATATTTTTAAATCTTCACTCTAGGTATCTAAAAGAAATACTAAGTAAGACTATACTAGATCTAGAATCGACAATAATACAAATTAGTTTGTAGATCTAGATATAGATGCCTATGTTAGTGTATGGTAATACTGCTGAAGCATAGTTAGCCTGCTTTAGTTACTACATTACATTAAATATATAGATCTAGCTATCTGGATTTCCAATTCTACTTTCAATTCCTTTCTTTGGTATTAGTTTATGTGACTAGATACCTGGAATCAGGTATCAGTACAATTTCAAGAATTCGTATGAAAAAAATGCAGATTACAAATTAAATATGTAATTGTTCTAATTTTAATTTAATACAGTTATATATATGGTATATTGTTATTGGAAATATGCCATTTTGTTTCTTAAGGACCAGCACTAGATAATCTCCTTTGTTTAACCTTTTCAGTATTTGCCCACTTTTCTATTTAATGTAGGAATTAAAGATAGGTTAGTCTACAGTCTTTACTTACAACAAAATGAAAATTAAAACTTTTTAAAAAAATTATGTTAAGGTTAGCTGTCACAAAGAGGAGTGGCTCAACCAATGGGCATCAGGATGCACAGGCAGAGTTATTTAAGAAAAAATAACACCAAACAAATTGGATAGTATCAATTTCCTCACCCCCAAAGAGAAATCTACAATCTTCCAACTAAGAACAGGACACACACCTTAAATTATCAAGAAGAATAAATCCCACTCACCCACCCCATTCTATGTAGACACAGTCCCAACCCATACAAAACTGTGAAAAATATATCCTTTTTGAATGTACCTTTTTAATACACCTTAAGCAGACCCAGCTACCACTACAGCCCAACATAATTAACACTCTGTATTAGGGGTGTACCGGATAGTACTTTTTGATATTCAGCCGGAGCCCTACATGTCTTAAAAATAGCTTGTGTTGTTGAACATTTTGCATAACTGTTAAATAACATACCTATATTCATGTTAATTATTTTTCCTTTTATATACCTTATTGTTTTAAACTCTGTTACTGATTGATAAATTAATGCTTAAGAGTATTTATAAACAGATAGACCTAATTAACTAATCTGTGTAGCATGAGTGTGTTTACATACGAGGTCACCAACTGTAAAGGGTGTGTGGGGAAGAGTCAATGTAAAATATGTAAGTATATATTTTACTACTTACTAATGTAAATCTCTCAAAAGTATAGTGCAATATGGCTTGTATTGGTGGATGTATGTATTCATGAATTTCAGACCAACAACCGATCATCAGGCTTGAGTTTAAAGTCCAAGGACCGGTTCTGGCTTCAAGGGCTTAATACTGATAGTAGCTGTTTCTTAATAGTTGGAATCTGAAGCGTTGTAGGTCTTTATTGTTTTAAATTAATATATTTGCAGCAAACGCTATTTTATTAACAGCGGGAACATCAATTGTACCTATATATAGTTTGAACCTTAGATGGTGCCGAAGCATAGATTTAATTGTAGTCTGTATGTCTATTATTGATATCTATGTTTAGATCTACAGTTGTATTGAACTAAAAGCATTAGGAAAACCAACTATAGAATAAAAAAAACTCTCACACTCTCCCTATAAAACAAACAAATAGACTGATTTGAACAGCCTGGTCAGATAGAGGTCCTGGGCCTAGATATGTAGTCCTAATGTAGTGTGTATAGTTGATGGTGTTGACCATCATGCGTTTTTTTTTTTCCTTGGGCATAAGCAATAGTGTTGAGTAGTCAGGCAAAAAAGATAACACATTGGCATGGTCAGTCAAGCATGTAGGTAAATTATATCTGTATACTAGTTACAGAGGTCAAGTGTTTCTTAAATTTCCAGCGTATTTTTTCATTGTTTTCTAGATTTAATTGTGTTGCTTTAGATCAATTTATTTTAGTTCTGCAATTTGAAACTTTACTGTAAGGTTTTCCTTTATATATTAAGTCAATAGAATAAAACAATGAAATTAGCTTTCTTTCTAAAGGTTTTAATACAAGGCAAATAAATACACACACGCACGCATGCACATCTTTGTTTTATTTTATTGTGCAACGAACGTACGTGTGTAAGAAACATTGAATGCAAAGAACGTATGTAAGAAACAACTTCCTTAATTGTTACTGAGTTTCTGTAACTGTTACAAAAGGCCACAAAAGTAAGCCTATTGGTGTCAGGTGTGTAAAAAGTGTGTGTGATCTATAGTCCAGCTTACTAATTGAGATTTATATCCAAGTAAGCAAACTAGGCATTCGTGAAGAGGTGTGGACTGTAGTCCAGCCACGTGATTGCGATTAAGCAAACTCATTGTCCAGTTACCCCTGTAGAGGTGTGGCTTGAAGTCCAGCCCCTAATTAAGATTTGCTACAAGTAAACAAACTCAGTTCCCTCGCGTGACCTCTAGAGAGTACCTACGTCCATCATATTTGACTTGTGGTCACCTGTCTATCAATGAACTCAATGTGATGGACTATACAAATAAAAGGGGGTGGTAGTTGCTCATCTCTACCCTTGTTACCTGTGTAGAGATGTGGCCTGAAGTCCAGCCCACTAATAAAGATTCTTCTCCAAGTAAACAAACTCAATTCCCTCATAAGGTGTGACCTCTAGACAGAGTCAACATGTTGACATCTAGCTTAATGTGGTCACCTGTGTATCTATGAACTCAATGTTATGGACTAAACAAACAAAAGAAGTGTTCATCTCTACCTCTGGAGATATACCCGCACATCTAGACAAGACGTCTGGTCAGCAAGCCAAGACAGATCTAGTCTATTCTCTAGAGTAGACTCTAGACCTAGACTAAGATCTAGAAGTATCTGAGTAGCATGAGTGTGTTTATGTACTGACAAATTAAATTTTCACATCTATTCATTCACCCAACTACAAACTAGATCTAGATTAGAAGCTAGATCTAGTCATGAACAATTTGTCATGAAGGAAAAATGTCAGAGAATGAATTGTCATAGAACCCTACTAGACTACTACTTACTAGATCTAGTAGCTATATCTACATTTAGATTTACTAAGTCTAAGTTTTAATTTACCATGGCATTACTATGACATTGAGTTTAGACTTTAGAGGGGAGTTAGTCTCATTGACATTATCATTATTTATGTCATGATTGACATGATTAGACTCACTATCAATATCATGACTATGAATAACATCAGTTAGATCTAGTATTAGACAGTTCTTTTTTTGTGACTGCGTACTGGCACCTTTTTCATTTTCAATGTGGGGAAAAAATTATTATATTTATTACTTTTCTTGTATTTTAACGTTTATTATTAATTTATTAGATCTAGTAGTTAGAAGTTATTTATGCAATCCATGATCATGATCACTGGACTGAGTCCTGAGACTGTAGTGTTGAGTACCGCCTACTATTACTATTACACTATCACTGACACTATGATTATCAGTAACTTAAAGTATTAAATAGTATTACTATTACTATTAGTTAGTAGTAGTATTACTTATAAACTTATAAACTGAATTTGAACCAAGTAGACAACATAGAAGATATAGTAGTACAAGAAAATGGAATTCAAAAACTATTAGCCAACACCAAACCAAATAAAGCTTCTGGACCTGATGGTATTCCAGCTAGATTACTCAAAGAACTAAGTAATGAGCTAGCCCCAGTGTTCAAAATACTCTTTCAGGCTTCACTTAACCAGGGCAGAGTACCAAAGGACTGGAAAGAAGCTAATGTCACCCCCCTATTTAAAAAAGGGAGAAAAATCTGACCCAGGGAACTACAGACCAGTATCACTTACCAGCATCACATGTAAAATCCTAGAACACATAATATGTAGCAACATCATAAACCACTTAGACAAACATAATGTCCTCACACCATACCAACATGGCTTTAGGAAATATAGATCATGTGAAACACAACTAATAGGACTAATTGATGATTTTTCAAAAGGTTTAGATAATAGTGAACAAATAGATGCTATCTTACTAGATTTTTCTAAGGCTTTTGACAAAGTTCACCACCATAGTTTGCTTAAAAAATTAAAATATTTCTGCATTAATGGTCCACTGCATCAGTGGATTAAAGACTTTCTGATAGGGAGAGAACAAACTGTAATAATAAATGGCTCTAAATCAACACCGATAACAGTAAACTCAGGTGTACCTCAAGGTACAGTCTTGGGTCCACTACTATTTTTAATTTACATAAATGATTTACCAAATTGCATTAGTTCAGGAACAAAAGTCAGATTATTTGCAGACGATTGCATAATATATAGAACAATAAAAACAACACAAGACACAGATATTTTACAAAGAGAATTAGATGAATTACAGAAATGGGAATCAAATTGGAGCATGTCTTTCCACCCAGAAAAATGTCAGTTGTTAAGAGTAACAAAAAAACTAAAACAAATTAATTCCACTTATCTTATTCATGGCAAACCAGTATCACAGACTAAAAACACAAAATACCTAGGTGTTATAATAAATGAAAAACTATCATGGAATCCACATATTGATGAAACTACAAAAAAATCAAACAAAGCATTAGGATTTATTAAAAGAAATTTCTATAAATCAAATAAGAACATAAAACTAAAATGTTACTTAACCTTGGTTAGGCCAATAATAGAATATGCATCCTCCGTTTGGGACCCCTCAACTCAAGAAAACATTAAGAAACTGGAACAGACACAAAATAGAGCAGTGAGATTCATAACAAACGAATATTCACATTTGACTAGAGTAACACCTTTAGTAAAATCACTAAATTTAGAAAGCCTTCAGGACAGAAGGCTCAAAAGTAAAGTAGCAATCATACATAAAACACTGAACCATAATCTTCAAATACAAAAACAAAATTTAATAAAATACTCTGAAAGACACAAAGATAAAGGCACATTCCTCGTCCCATATGCTAGGACAAATTTGTACAAATACTCCTTCTTCCCTAGTGCTATTAGAGCATGGAATGGGTTGCCTGAGCTAGCCAGGAAAACCAGTGACTTGGCAGAATTTAAGTCATTGGTTAATATGCATGACTAAATGCATGACGCGTAGGACGTAATCATCTTCTTTTTTGAAGTAACGTCTGTATTATATAAGATAAGATAAGAAACTTAAAACTTAAATGACTTATTAAACTTATTACTACTGGCGCTGCTAAGTACCGGCACCTAGATCTATTTAATAAAATTTAATTAAATTATTTGTATACAAAAAGCACTGGTATTTTTTATTTTTAGAATAGATCTTACCCTATAAATATATATAGATCTAGTCAATATAGATCTAGATCTATCATCTAAGATTAGATTTCTTTAGACTTTAGAAAAATTAGATCTATTGTCATACAATCAAAAATTGTAACAACGAAAAATTCTTATTTTTTTAAACAGAAGAGCTCATTACTACCCAGACCAAAACCGTGTCAAATAAACACTTTTTTTTTTCTCTAATGTAAATCCAACTTTTAAATTAGATGAATACCCATGTTTGAAATTTAAAAAAAAACGATTATACGAAACATTTTAAAATTATAATTTACTCGACAGTGCTCATATGCGTTATACTAACTGAACATATCAGATCAAAGACCTCCACTTTATTGTTTTCTTTGTCGCAGTGCAGTTGCTTTCACTGACTTGACCTATATTATCAAAATAGAATGGTACCTTCCTTCAAATTCTTTGGAGAGAAAATACAAATATCACTCATATAACGTTATTTCCCCATGCTTAATTTCCCTAACAAGAAAAGTAAGTTTGTAGAATAGACATCATGCTCAGTTATTTCCCATGTGAGTTGTAACGGAAACTCTTTTCCCCAGTTCCCACTTACTTCAAATGTAGCATATTCCACAGCCTTTAGATTTATATTATCTTTCCTTTTTAACAAATATTTTACCCATTTAAAGTTTATTTGAAATTATTTAATTATTTTCATTAGTCTAATCTTAATTTCAAACAGAATTAAAGAAATGTTGAGCATTTTTCAATAATTTGAAATCTTAAGCTTTCAGTCAAATGTGTTGAACAGAATAACCAAATGAACATGACACTGAGTCAAAACTGAAGAACTATAAGGTTTGGTTTTTAAAGTATATAATCCAACTTGATGACCCTATTTATATCCCAAGATAATTTTTGTGATGCTTCTTAATCTGTTGTCATTTCTGCCAAGTAAAAGAAAAAATTGATGAAACATGAAAACAAGATGAGAAAATAAATTACTTTTATTTTCACTCATTAGAACATTTTGTTCAGTAAGGCAAAGTTGCAGTGTAATGACAAATATTATGAAAAGTAACAGAACCAATTCATGTTAATCCAATCATAAATAATATTACTAAACAAAGGAGAAAACAATAAAATTTCAGCAAATATAAATCACATATTACAATAGCACTAAGCTAACATAAATCTAATAGTGCTATGGGCCTTTAACAATAAAATTGATTGCAAAAAGTATAAATAATAACTACTACTTGTAGAGTAGTAGTAGCATAGTCATTGTGGGGTCACATTTCTGTGGCTTAATGTTAAAAATTACACCTTATTCTGTTCAAGATATTGAGGCTTAATGTTAAAAATTACACCCTATTCTATTTAAGATATTGATTCTAACTAATGGCAGTTAAACTTCAGTACGAATGTTTTTATATACAACACTTCTGCAATGACATGATAGATAATATAGTTACATATCTACCAAGCAGTGGTGCCCAAAGCACTTCTATATGGCTCTTATATTTGGCTGATACATGCAAAGCATTTAAGGGTACTAGAAGGATTCAACCAAAGCAGTCTGGGCTCCATTTTGGGCATAAAATGGCAAGAATACACTAAATATAAATACAGACTGCCACAAAGAAACCAAGATGGCCCCAAGAAAAACTGAAAGACAGGGCAGACAGTTATAATAGAACTCGTGGTCTGCATTGATACATAAAAAAACAACTTCCCTCTTCCTTAAACTTAAGACTATGTCATAATAAACAGTAAAAGAGAATATCTGATATGAATATTTACAAACACATTATACAATTAGTTTATCATACAAGTTATTCAGATAAATCAAAATAGCAACAAAAAAAAAAAAAGATTCAAGGCTATACATGAAGAACAAATAGCTATTTCTACAAATTCTTTATGTACAGTGCATATTTACAGTACATATTTAAAATAGAATGGCTTATTTATGTATTAATAAAGTTGCAGCTTTGTAAAATACAACCATGCCTAAATACCTATAAGCCTACAAGCTCCTAAAAAAATGGTCATATTAATTTTGTTTATTTGTGTCAAAATTGGAGAAATATTTTAGCTTTTTATTTTTTGTTCTTTCTAAAAATTAATTGAATAAACTGTCAGGTTGTAGTCATTAGGCCTAACTAATCAATCATGTCTTCATCTAGTATAATAGTGTTACACAAACAAGTGGAAATACCCACACAATTTCCTGAAAGTTTAATTAAGTTACCTTTCATCTTTGATGTTAATCTGATCTTTTTCTATGACCAATTAATTACAGTGTCATGTGGCTAGTACAACAACCATCCACCTTTACTTCTCAACGTGGCTGGTATTCATTGGAGTTGGGTGGACATCCTAAGAATCTCACAGTTCAAATTCTAAACTTGAGATCTAGTTCAGAGGCCAAGTGCTTTACCACTCAGCCATCATGCCCCATTCACTGCTTTTAAAACG
The DNA here is from genome assembly GCF_947242115.1 of Biomphalaria glabrata. NCBI lineage: Eukaryota > Metazoa > Mollusca > Gastropoda > Planorbidae > Biomphalaria > Biomphalaria glabrata. Next base: position 11,761,043 of record NC_074718.1, read on the forward strand.
TGTCTATTCACAATATACAAAGTCAAAAACTTTTTTTGTGTAAATTCTACCTTCCAATTTAATACCCTTGTCCTCTTTTAAATCATCCAAACTTTAAAAATCAAATTTATCAAATAATCAAAGGCAAGTTTATACTACCTCCTTACTCACAGCACTTCACAAACATTTGAGTCATTCATTTCTTTATAAAATTCTTCTTGTAGGGTCAAGAATGTACACATGAATAATTTATATCATTGAAAGGTTATTGAAGGGACACAGCTTATGAAAAAAATGAATGACAAGTAAATGGGACAAAATCAAAAAAAGAATGAAGGAAAAAGAACAGGGAGACAGAGAAAGTGATAAAAAGGAAACTTAAAAGAATGGATGGACCTGCCATTGAACGAGGTTCTAACTAAGGCAAAAGAATGGAGAAAGACGGTCAACAAATCTTGCATGGTGCCCCAACGGTTCAATGTAGATGCTCTTTCTCTTTACTCCATTTAGGAAACATTGAGGCCTAGTTACATTATTTTTACATCAACAGTGATGACAAATTTGTCCAATAGTAGTCAATATTTTTAAGGCCTCTAGTTCATAACATATGAAAATCTAAACTACTAGAGTGAAACACCTCTTGCTCAGTTTATTACAAATATTGAATATTGACATCAAACATATTCCAATAAAGCATACTTATAAGCAGGGGATATTCTATATATATATTCATAAATATTAGATATAAAAGCACATGGAACAGACATTTTCAATTGCACAATTTTTATGAGAAACAAATGTCTATTCAGTGAAATGAAATTTCAGACAATTTCCATAAACATCTTTTTAAGTTCTATTGTAGAACTTAATTACTAAAAGAGTGTAGTAGCTTGATCTTGAAAATCTTGACAAAAATGTCTCGACATTTCTTTTAGGGTCAAACTGTGTATGAACACAGGTATTTTGTCCAGAGTCAATGCCAATCTTGGGCATCAAACTAAAATATATGTTATTCAAATACTGGTATGAATCAACCAATCATTGACATATTCACATGTACTGTATCTCTTGTACTGCATTTTTTAGGGAGAATGAAGTGGCTTTCATTTGAATTAGAACCATTGATTGGTATAAACAGAACCTTTGTACTGCTATTTGTACTGCTACTTTGTACTGGTTTCTTTTTAAAGGATGTTGTTAGTTCATTCATTTTTTTATTTCTCCAAGATTGTTCATTCATTTCTTGCCAGTTTTGTTTCTTTTCTTAGCTCTTCCTGAAAAAATGTAGCAGTAAAATAGAATTAAAAAAATACTTAGCAAATATTTTTAATGAAGATCTATGTTCTAATAGCTTCTAAACTGTAATGAATAAATACATTATATAGATTCATTGCCCAGTTCACTTCAACACAATACTAGGAGTTAAAATCTAAAGTTGGAATTTATTCAATAATTAATTTGCTATGGGAACATAAAGAGTGTTTGTCTGTTTTTGTGATCAGTGTATTTATATTGTCCATGTGATAGTAAATGTTAAAATTGTGATCCAGAGGGTGTTTATCTTTAAAATCTTTCTAATTTTCTTAATGTTTTCCTTGAATAAGTATCCAAGTATGGTTTGTTTGTTGCCAATGATCATACTAACAGCTTTTAAGGCTGTATTAAGTTTATTTTTAATGTTTAGATTACCAAACCAGGCAGATTAAAATTAAAATACTACAGATGAGAGCACAGTACATTGACAATACTTTTTTGTAATGCATAATAAGGACATTTACCTTAATAGTCTTAATCTTTGTTGTCCTTATTTTGTGATATAATTGGGTGATATAATGTGTGTAGCGAAATATAAATATATAAAGTGTAAAGCATCACTATTCTGTGCATAATTACCTCCAACCGAGCCAATTTTTTCTGAAGATGCCTGTTTTCTCTCTCCAGGCTCACCAGTTTGAAACTTTCAACAGCACCTCCTTGCATGGGCACAGTACTCTGAAATTCTTGAAATGCCTCAGCAGCACCCAATTTATAGGACTAAAAAAAAAATAACAATAAAGTGTAAAACAATTGTGTTGATATGAAAACAAGAAGAATATGTTCTTACAAGTCAGTGGCATAAACTGCTTGGCTACAAGGAGGCTTCAGTTTGAAACCCAACTGAGTTTTGTTTGCTGGCCGCCTAAATCAGTACAGAAAACCTTAACCCAAATACCCCTCCCCTACATTTCCACACACACACACACACAAATGGGTGATGATCATGTTCTAAGCATGAGAAATATGCTAAGCAAAAATGTTAAAAATATATAGAATGTATATAGTCTATTTCCTTTCAGTAATTTTGAGTAAGATAACACACACATTCAATGGTCCTAACCCCTATCAATAGTGCTGACATGGCCAAATTCAAATTTGATTTTCCATCAGGACAATCAGTTACAAATATGGTATGGACTCATGCAACTCATTTCTCCAAGCCTGTACCATACTTTGTACTTTGTTAACAGAGAAAGGCAAGAAAAAAAAGGTCATTGCTCAAAAAAATGATTAACATAGGATTACTAATAATTTGGCAAACTCACTCACATTGGATAACAATGAAGAAAAATAATATGAGGTAAAATAAAATAATTAAAGCAGCTGTCTATGTTTCTGTGTGTGAGTGTTTAATTCAAGTGTTGGGCATAATATATTTGTAATGAACTAATTAAGCAACGAATCAGCATACAAATTTAGTTTGTATGTAGTGTGACTTTTTTTTTTAAATCAAGAGTCTGAAACTAGGTAAATACCTCAGCAAATTTCACTTTCAGCTGCTGATATTTTTTGTGCATCATTAAGTTTTTCATATCGGCTTCCTCTAACTTTCTTTCCAGTGATAGAATCCTGTCCTGCAACTTGCTGACTTCACTCTCTTTCTTAGTTTCTAGAATGTTCTCAGAACGTTGGAGCTGCTAAAAGTAGATTTATAAATGTCAGAGTTTATGTGAAAGCATGTGTAAGCAAACTAAACTCTATTATTAAACAAAACATGGTAGCTATTTGAATTCATAAGTCTTGTGGGCTGTTCTTTTACAAGTTGACACAGCTTTTTTTATGAAGCAAGTTTATTCTTATTTTATGTTTTGTTTTAAATATTTCAGATGCTCCTTCAGATTTGAAGATAATTACACCCTAGCCCAAACCTCCCACAGAACAGCAAGGGATGGCAGTGGGTAGGGTTGAAAACCCAGGACCAACATGATGATCTAACAACAGTACACAGCACATAGAACATGGCTAGGCAGCCATGATGGCAACATCAACATAGACTCAATTGAGGGAGTTGCCCAGAACAGACACTCATGGAGTGGTACTGTTAAAACCCTATGCCCTTCTGGGAGTCAAAAGGATTAAGTCTAGTAAGTCAACAGTGTGACCATCAAATGACAGTCCAGAGCACATACCACACGACCAGGTAGACATCCTTGTGTTAAAATGAATCATTAGAAAAAAATTAATAGACTATTAATACGTTAAAAAAAAAAGTGTTTTAAGAAGCATCAATGACTTTGTGAAACAAATACTAGTTACAAAATGTCTTTAAAATCTATTCAGTCTATAGTTTTCATGAGCAGGAGTTTTTCTACTTATAAATGGGATGTGCAGCTGAATGGCAAAAGCTGCATGGCTAGCCATCAAGAGAGTGGAGTTTTTAATTTTGGTGCATGTTCTAAATGTTTCAATGAAGTTTTAAAAGCTTCCACAGAACAGCACTAAAATGTAAGGAAAAAATTGAAAAGACAGAAAGGAATTTGTCTAAGTAGATTTTGTTGAGTAGAGCCCAATGTTAAGGCTGGTGCTACTATAAAAAGCCTCCTTCTGAACTGGGTGGGCATGATGCATTTGTTAAGATTTAAGGGTGTGCCATTGAATTTAAGCTGTGAGGGGATCAACATAATGAAAGGTTGACTCCTAGAATTCACCAGTTTCTTAAATGGACAAACAGCACCGTAAAGAAACAAAAAAAAGGTTAAATACAGGAGAATGGAGTGTCTTAGTAATCCCTAGTCTGCTTGATGAATCAATTGTTAAGTGAAGGGGAAAAAAATGCAACATACAAAATAGACTTACATTCCTGTCTTTTAAAACAGATGAAGACCTGGCTAGATGAAGTTCCTCTTTTACTTTTGTTATTTCCTCCATTAACTCATCTATTTTTTTCTGATTGATAAATGAAACGTGTATTGTTACAATAATTGCGTGCACTATTTAAAGGATATGTATGACAGGGTGGTGTAGCGGAGATATTCAGTGACATGTGTTCAAAGGAAATACAATGACCATTACAAGAATGATAAATTAGAATTTCTTAAACCTTTCAAGAATTCCATATTAGTAAAAGGGTTACGTAAACTTGACTTATAAAAACAGATTAAAATCTAAACAAGTAAAATTAAACATTATTAATGCTGAGTCCTTGAGAAGAATCATTGAACTAAGAAAAAAGCAGGGTTTGTAAAAAAAAAAAAAAAAAAAAGCATAGGAATTTTTTTTTTTAACGTTACAGTTTCCTCTACAGTGACAACAGTTAGACATGTATCTTTGATGCTTACATCTTTGCCAGATATTGACCTTTCAAACTCTTTCATCTGGAGGCTGAATTCTAATTCCAGTTTCTTTTTTACTTGAATCTCAGGCACTTCAGGAGCTTTCTGCTCAAGAACTATTGAACACAAACAAAAAAATAATAATAATTAAAATTTTATTCCAGAAAAGTCAAACAAAATTATTCTACCTTGATCATTTGACTTTGGTAAAGACTAAGGACTTTACAAACTACAGAGCTCTAAATAAACACAGAAGGAATTTTTTTTTAGACTAAGTCTAAGACTGCTTTATTTATCCATGATCATATAAAGACAACACAACAGAAACATACACATAAATAGAACAGACACAACTTAAAGAGTTCATTCAGCGATTACACGCATGCATCTTGGCCCTCATGTTTCCTGATCAACGGATGGCGTTGATATAGTCTGACCGAGTAAGGTAGGAATGAATTTTTGTACCGCTCTGTTCTTGTCTTGACTGACAGTAGTCAGTAGTACTCTGCGACGACTTGACATAGTTATGATGGAGTGGGTGGCTATTGTCTTCCAAGATTTGTCAGATTTTTCTGTTCATAAAGCTCATTCAAATATGGTAATGTTGTGCGTGTGATTTTTGATGCCCTCTTTATAATGTTTTCTAAGCGGTGCAACAGTTTAGATGAAGCATTGCCTTGCCAACAAGTTATTCAGTATGTTAGCAGTCGCGCCATAAAAATTATCTAAGATCTTCTTGTTTAGTTTAAAGCTATTGAGTTTGTATAGGGAGAATAGTAGCTGGGCTGTTTTCATTAAGTTGTTTTATTTTGTAGTTTTCTTGTTTCAAAGTATCAAATTTTAAAAAAGTCATAATGCTAAAAAAAGAATTGAAATAAAGTAGCAAAGCTCATAGGTTTGAGCCATTAGCAACTACACAATATAAACAAGATGAATGATGGTTCATTGTTATTGCTTGTTTATTTTCCTTATAAGTTTCTTTTGTGTGAATTCTAAGAAGATCTTTCAAATTTGAAGTAGAAGTACTAATCTAAATAACACTTACATGAGCCGTCCACATTAAAGTTGTGAGACCTCTTTAAGTTGTCGATGGCTCTCTGGTAATAATTTCGATCCAACTCATTGCTTTCCTTGCTACAACAAGATCAAATATTTAACAAGATTAGAAAAAGGAAACAAAGTATAAACAGAAAATCATCAACATTACTAAAGTAGAAGTGGACACAGAAAGAACATTAATGGTCTTGGTCTAGGAGTTAGTAACTACTTGAACAACTTACGACAAAATTTTTGAGGATTTAAAAAAAAAAGTTATTACTCAAGATACAAGAGCAAACATTTGAAAAATTTAATGAGGATGCTGAAAATACTAATCACAAGTAGTAAGTTAATAGTCCACTGACAAAAAAAATTGATAATCTGCACTGATCCGAAAACTATGGATGTTTGTAAAATGATAGTAGGTCAAACAAACAAAAAATATTTATTAAATTATTTTAAAAAGAAACAAACTTTAAAACCAGATACTCACAGATTTTTAACCTTTTTATTTAATGAAGAATTCTCCATTTGAAGCTCTTTATTCTTTTCTAGCGATAAAATATAAAAATACATTGCAATGATTACTATTAATGCATTTGTTATGTTTTTGTCGGTTTTTGTCAGTTTTTTCACTGACAGAATTTGTCCATTTTGAGATGATCTCACATAGTTGTAGAGGGTAAAAGTTATCTATCTGGTTTTTTGACGCTCTCTTAATAAGACTATACATTTATACAACTACAAGTGTCATAGGCTAGATGTGGGGCATCCTTGCCAACAAGTTATTGCATATGTTAATATATTTTGTATTATTGCACTGTAATAGTTTACAATGATATACTTTTGAACTTTTAAAGTGTTTAATTCATACAAGAAAAATAATGTGACTTCCCTTTCCTATCAGATAGTTTTCCCCCCCAAAAGCCTTCTGCCTACAATGACAACCAGGTATGGATGGGCTACCTGGTCATTCGGACTTTTTTACTTATATAATTTACTTTCCATGAGCAAGCATTACAAATACCACATAAATCTTTTTACAAACCAAAGTCAAAACCTTCTGACTTTGTTAATGGCAAGGGACTATCATTAGAACCGGAGCTAGAGATTTCCTATTATCAGAATGTTATGTCAAACAACTAAACAAATTTATTTCTGAAAGTTACAATAAAATATTTGTTAGTAATAGGGCAGTCTTACCTTCTGTGTGCTTCAACATAGATTGTAAAGCTTGCATGTCTTTTTCAATATTCTAGAAATCAAAAGGAATTATTTTTTTAACCAATTATAATTTTTTAATAAGGTTTATTTTACATCCACTCCCCTCATTAAAGAACTTTAAAAATGTGCCCTTCCATCTAGACAAATATTGTTCCTAAAGGTACCCTTCTTTCAAGCTAACTGTTCAAAGCTTTAGAGCAAAATATTTTGTTCCTGTTTTCATACTTATTTTTCTTGTTTTTTCTGTGTTTAAAAACTACAAAGACTTTTTTTAGGATCATTCCCTCAAGAAATTCACCTGAATAGTCATTTTCCCTCTTCGCAATTCTTCTTCTTTGGCAGCCAGCTGAGATTCATGGTTCTGAGGAATACAAAATGTTTTGTTTACTCCATATGGCTAATTTCTATTTTTAAACTTTTACTTCTGTATCAAACTTTATTATAGAACTTACTGCTATTGAAGCTTTCATGGTGTCCATGTCCTCCTCCATCTTTGTCAACTGGGCTTGAAGTTTCTGAAGAGAGAACAATTTCAAATATTAAACGTATTGTCCTGAAGCACAGTTACAATCTCATAGCACCAAGATAAGACTAAGACTGCTTTAGTGATCCTTATGGAAATTTGTTGTGATTACAAGGACTTTTTTCTCATATACAGTTTTAAATCTATTTTTCTAATGCTGTAAGATTTTTTATATTTTGTTCTATCTTCTAGCTCCTGATTTTTAATGAAACTTTCAAGCAATGCAACTGATTCTTTCCCAATTTTGTTTTAAAATATGATTTGAGTAAAACAGCCTCTCTTTAGGAACTCAACAAATTATTCCAAGAAGAAGGGCACAGTCCAATGTCGCTAGTTCTAGAAAATATGTCTTTATCCTAACCACTGCTCAAGTGGGTCTCTTGTCCATTAATCTGTCTCCTTTCTAAGTTATTAATGAACTGTCACATCACTAAATAAATTATAGCTTTTATGTAGCGCTACATTCATGCTTATAGCATGCTCAGAGCGCTTTGGTCAGTTGTGGACCAGTGGGAGGAAGGGGGTATCTAGGGGGAGAAGGTTTTTCCGTGATGCCTTCAGGCGCACAGTAAACAACTCTGCCAGAGTCGGGTATCGAACTTCGAGCCCCCTTCATAGGTAGCCAAGCCAAGTTCAAGCACACTAAGCCTCTCGATCACACTTCCCATATTCCTGATGATTAGTCCCAACTTCTACGCACCCATTACAATATATATATATATATAATGACACATTTTTAGGCTAAACATAAGTCTAGCTAAATAATAAATGTTAACCAACCTGATGAGTTTCCTCTGCCTCTTTTATTTTTAGATTTTTCTCATTTAATACACCTTTGCCCCATTCTATTTTTTGTTGAAAATGTTCTATTTCTTCAATAGCCTCTTCTAACTCCTGAGATCTTTCTTCTAGAGCAGTGGTGAGAAAGTTCTGGGCATTTTGGGCTTCTTCAAGCAGGGCATTTAATTGTTCTATTTGCTCGCTGTGGATCATGTCTTCTTTATTTTTCAACTGGCTTTCATCTTCCAGGAATTTGGCTTTCAGGGTTAACTCTTCTTTTTGAAGTTTGAGTTGATCAGCTTCTTGCTGGATTAAGTTTTCTCTATCAGTCAAATCAGAAATATGGCATTCAAGATCAATCTTCAATCTATCTAAGTGACTTTGTTCTTCACATAGAATGAATTCTTTTTCAGCTATTTCTTTTCTTTTAGCTTCAAGGTCATCCTCTTTACATTTGAACACATTTTCCTGCTCCACCAAGTCTTTTTCTCTCTCTGTCATATTAGAAATCTGGCATTCAAGATCAACTTTCAGTCTATCTATGTGATTTTGTTTCTGACACAGAATTAATTCTTTTTCAGCTATTTCTTTTCTTTTGGCTTCAAGGTCATCCTCTTTAAATTTGAACACATTTTCCTGCTCCACCAAGTCTTTTTCTCTCTCTGTCATATTAGAAATCTGGCATTCAAGATCAACTTTCAGTCTATCTATGTGATTTTGTTCTTGACACAGAATTAATTCTTTTTCAGCTATGTCTTTTCTTTTGGCTTCAAGGTCATCCTCTTTAAATTTGAACACATTTTCCTGCTCCACCAAGTCTTTTTCTCTCTCTGTCATATTAGACATCTGTGATTCAAGATCAACTTTCAGTCTATCTAAAAGACTTTGTTTTTGAACCAGTTGTGATTCCTTTTCTGCTAATTCTTCTCTAGTGGCTTCCACATGATGTGCTAACTTCTCAAGGTTTTCCTCTTTGATTTTCAATTCATTTTCCTGGTTCTTCAAGTCTTCTATTCTTTTTTCAAGGTCCTCATTCTCAACTAATCTTATTAATTTGTGTCTCTTTATCTCCTCTATTTCTTCAAAGAATGAATTAGAAAGCTCAGTAGTTTGGGCTTCCATATCAAGCATTTCACCTCTTTCTTTATTTGCGGCCAGCAATTTCTCTTCAAGTTCAATAATTCTTTCTTCTAACATGTTCTCTTTTCTGTGACAAATTTCCTCTTCCTGCTGAGATTCTTGATTCATTCTGTATAAGAACTGTTGGGTAGCTAGTTCATTCTTCATTTCTTCCACCTTTTCTTTCTCTAATTGCAAAAGATGCTTTTCTTTTTGCAACTGGCTGAGTTCTTCCAAAAATAAATCTGTCTGTATTTCCTGTTCAAACATCAAACATGTCTCTGGGCTTAACACCAGGAGTTTCTCCTCAAGTTCACAGACCTGACTTTCCAACAGTTTTTTCTCTAGCTCTATTTCACTATCCTTTTGGCGTGACAGCAATTTCTCTTTAGAGATCAATTCATCCAGCTTATCCTTTAAAAGTTCTTCTTCAAGCTTCAGCTGGTCAGTCTTCTGTTGAACACATTTCTCTTTGTTAGCAAACTCTTGCTTCATCTGCTCCATGCTTTTCCTCTCTTGACTGATAGCACTCTCAAGCTTATCCATCGCATATTTTAACTCACTCAAATGAAGCTCTTTGGCAATAAGCTCTTCTTTCAGCTCCTCTATTCTAAGTGTTTCTTCTGGACTCAAGTACTTTCCCTCTCTTATCTCATCGAATACGTTTGCAGTGTTCATGTCTGTCTGGATGTCAATGTCTCTTTTTTCAGTTCTGAAATATAAATCTGTTTTATGATTCTCAATCATCACATTTTTGTCACTGAACCGAGCAGTTTCTGCTTCTTTCTGCTCAAGCCATTGCTTCTTTTCATCTTCAAATTTGTTCCTTTCATCGACAACTTTTTCTCTTTCTTTTTGAGCCTCATCCTTCAGCTCCTCTATCTCATCTCTTAACTGTTCTAGGTAGCAAAGCTGCTCTATCTTACTTTCCACAGAATCCTTAAGCTGAATATATTCCTTCATCTTCTGGTCCAGCTTTCCCTCCTCTGACACCATCTTGGTTTCCAAGTCCAGACTTTGATTTTCAGTAGCAGTACTTTCTGTAGAGACTTCCTCCTCCTCTTCCCCTTCACTGATGCAGTCCACTGCTGGGGGCTTGGAGCAGCTGTGGTCACGCAGGGTGACATTTTGCCAGTGCACAAATGACTTTCTTCTTGGGTTGCCATCCATTAGGGACTCGTCTAGAGGCATAGTGAAGTTAACCACTGGACCATCATAGTCCAGTAAACTTTCATTGGACACCAGAGATGGGGCTTCAGTGTTCTAAAACAAAAGACACAAAATAATCAATTCATTGGTTAATTAGATTTACTAAAATCAAAGTAAAGTTCCCTTTTTCAGACTTTGCAATAGGTACTAAAAAAATATTATCTTAGCTAATTTAGCTATTGTGAAATGGAAGTCCTTAAACTTAAAAAAAATTAAGCATCATCAAAAGATAATTTTAAATAAAACTTTTGTTTTTGTTGCATCAAAAATTGAGAACAACAAACATCTCTTTAGTTTGAGAGAGTGGTGTGACACAATCATCACTTGAAATCTTCTTTCTTTACATCTTTGTCTCATGGACTTGAACCATTTTACACTAAATCTAAGACCACTTAGTTAACGTTTAAACAGGAAAGCTTACAAAGTGGGATTCTTATAATAGGTAATGTAAATGGTACTTGAAGCTTAAATGTTAAACAAATAAAAGTGTTGTAAGTAAAGTTCCCCTTTGCGAAATATAGGGCAAATGATGCAAAGTTCATCTGTTTCTGTGGCCCACAGTTAACAAGGGTGTCACGTGGCCAGCACAATGACCAACAGCCTTTACTTTTCCCCACTTAATGTCAGGTACCAATTAAGGCACCCAAAGATCCTGAAATGAAAAATCCCAGTCTTCATCAGGAGTTGAACCCAGGATCCCTGGTTTGGAAGCCAAGCATTCACCAGGCCTCCTAAATCAAATAAATATGATATATAACATAAGCACAATAATTGCTGACAGAAAAAAAGGTAGAAAATCTGGTGAAACAAAACAAATAGAGGAGGTACTTGTAATCACATTATCCTTGTTACATAAGGCCTACAGGCCTAAATAACTCTACTAGCTTGGAAGCTTTTTTCAGGGGGAACCTGTATAATCCAGTCAGATGTTAGATTAGTACCTGGTCAAGGTTGGCAGTTCAGATCTCAATGATTTAAGAGCTTATGCTTCACCAAATTTTATCAACTTGCTACTTTAGTACCCTAGTGCTGCTTTTATTAGTAACATGTCATTTTTTTATTCATCCGGTTTAAAAGCTGCTGCACAAACAAAGAACTCATTTTAAAGCTATTGTTATTGTACATTAATGTTGGTTTTATGAGAACTTTAAGTGAAAAGTGTTAATTTGTTTTAGCTATCACTAACAAACCTCTAAGTGATTCATAAAGTTCAACCTTTCTTGCAAGCTTTGATTTTCTTGTTGCAGTTTAAAAATCACATCATAGAGTTTCTGTCAATAAATAAAAATAGACATAGTTTTTCACCGATTCCTTATTCAATTAAAAGAAAAAAAATGTATCTACAAGAGATCTTATTTTCACTTTATGAGCACAGGTTATTTTTTTTTCTAGTTCAACCAACCTTAAATGAATCTTCCTGGATAAAGATTTTTTCGTATTCTTTAAAAGAAAGATTCAAATCCTCTATTTCTGGAGATCTGGAGTAAAGAGGTAAAAATTGATTATGTAAAACATATTTATCTAACTTTTGCTTCTTTGGTGTGCAGAGATTTGGATTTGCTAGAGTGCATGAGTTTGACCTATTATATAGTACACATATGGCCTTTTAATGAACATATATATGGTTCAGAGAAGTAAAAAAAAACAAAGTTACATTTAGTGCTCACACAAGTTTGTTTTATTGTTAGATGATTTGGTCTAGTACAAGGCCCGGGTTCAAATATTTCTCGCTATAAGTATTTTCCACCTTCTGGTGGAATTATTAACTTGGCAGGTTCATCATCCAATACCCTGATATGATTACACTTCAATAACCTTATTGTTATCAAAAAATGTGATATTTGGTAAAGAATTGAAGGGAAATGCATGCCCTTTTTAAAAAAAAAAGTAATTTATCTTTAAAGGACCAAAAGTTATTTTTAGTTTTGGATAACGAAATAAAAAATGAAAACTCGCCTACTGTGGACAAGTCATCTAGATGTAGAGACTAGTAGAGCTAGAAAATATTTCATGATCCAGATTGGATAAGAATTCTTTTGTATTATAATTATCCATATTTACACAAAACTTTATAAATAACACCTTCAAAAACATTTGAAACAGAAATCTTGAGATTATTAAGTTACACCAATCAGAAAAAGCAGAAGAAGAAAATGTAAGCTCCCTGCTTCAAAGACCATGGTGAAAGAAAAAACTCTTGATGTTTAACAAAGGGAAACTATTCAAAATTAAGTTCTAAATAATTGAAACACTTACAGAAGGAGGAAAAAGAAAAATTATTTTTAAAACATTTAGGATGGGAGAGCTGATACCACAAAAAAAAATGCTGTTTCTAAATGATAATCATCATCATCATCAAACTCCATTTGAGTGATGACTTGAGAGGCTTAAATCCTCTCTTGCAAAAGCCCTGGACAGAAACTTTGTTTTGCATAGTGCGTATATATCACCATACAGGTTGAGAATTTTGGTTTCCCAGGCCTGTGGAGGCAGAGATAGCAAGTCTGGGGCAGTCAAACAGAATATGAGGCACAGTTTCCTCTTCTTCCCCGCAGCGGGGGCACTGTGAATCGAAATTTGGCATTAGCTGTGAGAAATATGAGCCAACAGGACAGTGGCCTGTCCTGCACTGTGCTATAATAGCTTGATCAGGCGCTTCATACGCTCCCAGACTCCACAAGCTTTTTGGGACTTGTCCCAGCACTCAAACCACTTTTCCTTTTCTGTTTTTTGAATTATAGCCAGGGCATGATGAAAACTTACAGCCTGTTCAGTTGGTGGAATTTGCCCTCCCTGGTGGGCCAAGGAGTCTGCAATAGTGTTGCCAGTCACACCTATGTGACTCGGTACGCACTGCATTATTACAGGGGTTCCATAGCGCTGCTTTATGCCATGATGACAGTGTCGATATTGGGGGGCCATTGTCCAGGGCTGTGCAAAGCCTGTAGTACAGATTTTGAGTCAGTGACGACAACAATCTGTGTTGCCCTCAAATGTCCCTTGCCAAGTTGAGAGTCAATGACTTTTAAGACTTCACAGACTGCCATGGTCTCCGCATCAAAACACTACAAACACTACCACATGGTCCAAAAATTTTTACTGAGTAAGAGCCAAGAAAGTCGATGTAGGCTCCATAGCCTGCTCTTCCAGAATCTATCAATGCCAACCCATCATTATATGCAAAAATAGCACTGGGCTTGAAGGCATTAATCGTCTCTAGTGATAGAATTTGAAGGTCGTTAGATGAAGGACTTAGCTTAGTGGCATTAGGGTCTATTAGATTCAAGCGTATGTCTGGGGTTGTTGGGCGACACCAAGGGGAAGGGGATGAAAACGTTTAATGTTTTGTCTGTTGGCGGAGAGGCCAGCTTTATTATATTGTCTAGTGGCATGATGCATAAAAGACTGCATCTGGATACGTCTTCTGCATTTCCAACTATCCACTAGTTTTCTAGCTGGGAGGTATTCATCCAGCCTTTTATACCACTCAAAGCAGGTCAGTACTGACCTTTCTCTCCTAAGGTTTAGTGGACCTACATTAGCCATTATTTCAGCTGCATTTACTGGGCTTGTCCTAAAGGTTTCACAGACAAATCTTAGGGCTTGGGACTGTATAAATTTGCACAGGTAGGCTGTAGTCTATCTGTGATCAGACTGCTCCTAAACACAGTGATTGGAGCTTGTCTGCTCGGGCTCCCCACTTCGTGGATGCCAGCTTCCCCACAATGCAAAGTTTCCCTGAGGCCTTTCTTGCAATTTCCTGGATGTGCTCACACATTTTTAGTTTGCAATCTAAAGTTACACCAAGGTACTTGGATAGCTTTTCCATGCTGAGAGCCACTCCGTTAAGGGAGAGCCGGAAAGGTTGCCCGAGAATGCCAGTCACGAGCATGAACAGAGAAAAGACCATCTTGGTGGTGTTTATTTCTAGCCTCCATTTTTTTGTATATGAGCAGAGCATATGGAGATCTTCTTGCAACACTTTTTGTAAAGAGGTTGCGCTCCTTCCGGACTTCCAAAGGACAATATCATCAGCATATAGCAGCTTTTGACATTTTAGCTGAGCCGGTAGGTCATTTATGAAGGCAGTGAAAAGGATGCATGACAGAACGGCGCCCTGGGGGAGGCCGTGCTCGAGGGTCATTTCCCCCGAGACTTTTCCGTATGCTCTTGTAGGAAGTCTCTAATCCAATAATATATCCGTCCCCGCACCCCCACAGCTCTTATCTTAAGAAGCAAACCAGGCCGCCATACTTTATCATATGCCTGTTTTAAGTCAATGAAGACTACATATGTGCTTTTGGTCCTTTGGAATCCATCTGCTACGCTCTGCACAAAGATGTTGACTTGGTCTATAGAGGACATTCCAGCCCTGAAACCAGCCTGTTCTGGAGCTATAAAACGGGCACTCTCAAGGTACCAAACCAGACGCTCTTTTACCATTTTTTCAGCCATCTTTCCCACACAAGATGTGAGTGAGATGGGCCTATAGCCCTCAGCAGTGGAAGCATCTTTTCCGTTTTTTGGTATAAGAATAATGGTGGCACATTTCCAGGCCCTGGGCAGATGACCATCAACCCAGGTTCTATTTACAAATGCCAAGAGCACAGCCCTTCCTTTCCCCCCTACATGCTTGAGCATTTCGGGGGTGATACCATCCGGCCCGGGAGCCTTTTTGAGCTGGCATTTCCATATGGCAGCATTAAGCTCGCCTATCTTCGTTCAGCACTTTCGGTCTGTGGTTCCTTTCGGTCTTTTTTTTTCATCAGCTTAGCGAGCTTTATCAATGGCTTTGGACATTGGGGACTTCTTGGCAGCCTTATTGATCTAAATGATAATAGAAGTGTCATTCTGGAGAAATATATAAAAGGTATGGCAAAGTTTTATTATAGAGCTAAGAGATTCAGTCCAGTGGTGAACATAGCTTGAAAATTTTCCACCACTTACAGAAAGAGCACATGCAAAAGTCAAAGAATAAAATTTGTTAAGGCCTTACCCTTGTTGGCTGGAAGGCATTCTGCTGGCTGGTGGAGACAATTTCACAGGTGATATGTACACATCTAAATGTTTGTTGATTTTTTTATTTGGGAAAACAATAATGTTTTTTAATATTTTAATGAAAAGAAATGAAATAAACAGAAGAAAAAAAAAATGCTCACAATAAATTCTGAAAAAGATTAACACATTCTTCTAATTATTTTGATAGTTGTAAAGGAAATAATCAGTATAGTAACTACACTCACCAGTAGCTGCCTTAAATCTCGAGAACTGTGGAACACAGACAGTCTGCCTGCGATTCTAAGTAAAAGGAAAAAAAAGACACAGTCAATCACACTATTAACTCTTTCTCTCCTAATCAGAAATACCATCCTTGATTTTGACCTCATTAAATTAAATTAATGTTTACTTTTTAAACTTGACTTTAAATTATACAAAAAGAGCATGCATTCCCCTTTAATTCTATACCAAATAAAACAGTTTCTGATAACAAAAAACAAAGCTATTGAAGCCCAATCATAACAAGGTAGTGAAATAGTAATGAGCAAAATGAAGAATTCCTTCCAAAACGTGGAAAAATAATTACGGAGAGAAAGTGTTAAAGTTATGGTACCTACAGTAACATTCCAAACCCTTCATCAAGTGTTAACTGTGTAGCCATTGCCACCTTGTATATTTAAGCATTTTTCATGGGCCTACTTAATATATAGGTTTAGGCTCAGTAAGAAAATGGGTGTAATTAAATATTGCATGTTAATACTAAGCATTTTTTTGTATAGTAAAAACATGGACATGGGCAGAGCAGCCTCTAGGGATGTCTTATAGCCAGCACAATTACAAATCAAAACAAATCAACATTATTTTCCTCACCCATTATAGATGGGAGATATAGTTTTTTAAAAAGTTTGCTGACTCCTTTACCTTTTCTTTTTTGTCTGATGCTTTTGAAGATATGCAGAGCATACTGCGGAGTTCTTCTGTTAACACCTTTTGTTTCTTTTTCTGTTCCTCCAATTCATCGCTAGACTGAGTAGATTCCAGCTAAAACATTGATAAGGTAACAGGAAAGGTTAAAGATAAACAATAAAATCAATCTCAAATTAAAAGCTGTTTAAAGGACAAGCTTAAGAGACTCACTTTTTTGATGCATTCTTTCAGCCTCTCAATTTCTTTTAAGGATCTTTTCAGTTCTGCTTGCTCATTTAAGATTTCGTTTTTCTTGGGTATGTTCTTGATCTTTTTAGCATTCTGTCCAAACTGTCATATATAAAAAAAAAATTCTTTCATAATGGAACAAAAGTACAAAAATAAATATTAAAAATTCAGCATAAATTCTTTCAATAAATAATGAAAGAAGAAACCATTTCCAATGTACAACGGAATGCAGCAAAATGACTTCTGAATTTAAAATCATTAGGGCTAAGGCAGTGTGTCTAAATCAATGGACAATCAGATGTTCTATAAGACAGTCAAGAGTAAATCTAATCAAATTACACAGGTAGAAATAGAATGGAGAGCACCAAATAGAAACAAAAATGTTTTAGAAATGCAATTAAATACTAGATAAAACCAACTTTCCAGAGCAAATGTAATTTGGTCAAAATATCTGATTAAATATGCAAGGAAATTGCAACACTCCAACTTTGCCTGCATAGGAGCTTACTAATTCGTATTAGTTCCACTTTACTACACATTCTGTTCCTAACAAGTCAACATTAAAGCCTATTAAATATAAGCCTCATCTAATGTGCTATTTATGAGTTAGCATTATCAGATCAACATTGTTCAGCTGTTAAAAGTTTAGCTGGGGGGTTAACTATTAAATAAAAATAAATATAAATTATAGCCTAAGACATAATCTTCATCATCATCAAACTCCATTTGAGTGAGGGCTGAAAGGCACAAATCTTCTCTTGCAAAAGCCTTGGACAGAAACCCTGCTGCTAAACCAAGTACATGTATGTTCCCATACAGGTCAACAACTTGTCCAGTCCCACCAAGACAAAGATCAACAAGACTGGTAAATTGAAAAGAATATTTGACTATTTCCTTTTACTCCCTGCAGTGAAGCACTGAGAGTCAAAGTTTGTTGTGAGATGCAAAATATGAGACAGTGGCACAGTCAGGGCACCTTGTGTGCTTCCATACAGTTTTTTGGGGACTTGTCCCAGCGATCAATTCATTTAATGATTTCTATTTTTTTTTATTGTTGCCAGTGAATGAATGAAACTCACAGGCTGCTCAGTAATTGGTATTTGCCCTACAGCATGGGCTAAGGAGTCTACAACAGTGTTGCCAATCACACTTTTGTGACTCTGTACAGACTGCATTGTTACTTGAACGCCATAGCATTGGCTTATTATGTGTGAACCCATGATGACAGTGTCAATATTGAAGCGCTTTGCAAAGCCTGTGGTACAGGTTTCAGGTCAGTGGTCACAACAATGTCACCATGGCCATGGCCTTTGAATCCAAACTGCAAACACTACCCCATGCAAATAAATAACTAAACAACAATTAAAATAGAGCCTTCCTAATAGTTATGATAAAAACTTTTTTTTTATTTTTTAAAACAAGTAGGATTATGGCCTAATTACAGTCTTATTATTTGTTTATTTCCTAATGATAGTCTCATTTTACAAAAAATTAATAATAATAATAATTAAGTCCAACACGGAGAGAAAAAAAAACACAATAATGAAATGTCAACAGACTAGATCTGCTGTATTAGTTAAGGAGTGAACTGTATATTTGCAATGGGTGAAAGAGAAGTGAACTAGTTGTGACTCAAGATGGGTGGAAGTGAGGGGAAGAGGAGACAAAGGCTGCATAAGTGGGACGTAATTCACAATTAAAATGAGCATATAACATGGCAATAAATGCGGAGGATGTGACATGTGGGGGCTACAACATGGTGTGGGGAAAATTATATAATACCTTGTTATCATTGAAGCTTTTATTCCTTAATGTTTTGGAAAACTTGAAGTGGGAGCAGGGAGAGGGTGAAATAGAACCCACAATTATTATTTGTTTACAATTGAAAACCTACTTGCAAATTTTCATGTTCAATTTCATACAAAATATGTTACTCAGGATACTAGAAGGCAACTTTAGTGTTTAGATTCTGTTGAGTTTAGGAACATTGAGTCATATCAATGCTATCAAAAGGTTAAGCAAAACGAAAAAAAATACGAGCAGTGCTGATACCTTCAGAGTCGATACTGTCTCCTCTAGAGAAGTGGGTGATATTGTAAGTATTATGGCTGTCTTGGAGTTGCCTCCCAATGCATTCTGTAAATAGCGTGTAAGCTTGGAGTCTCGATAGTTTATAAAACAGCTAAAATGAGGGGAAAGAAAATATTATTATGTTTAAGGCTTTGATTTGTACCAACATTTTTTAGTTATCAGGTTTGTCTTTACATGACTGTTTAAGTATTTTAACATATAATCTTTGTCTGACCAAGACATTGCATAATATCATGCCTTTGTCAATCAATTATTGAAGGCTTGTTACTCATTACTAATATTTTTACATTAAATATTTTGTATTTGTTCATTACTGCGTTTGTTGATTATTGAACATGTTTAGAAATTTTGTTAGTTAAACCATTTCAAAGTATGTTATGCTATAAATTTACCGTCAGGCCCAGATCCTCCACCCTGACAGTTACAGAAAACATCACACAAGATAACACAAGCAGTGGTCCTGGTTTCCTCACCAGCTATGTAAAAATAGCCAAAAGTAACAAGAAACTCACTTTTCATTGTCAGAGGCCTCACTGAGCTTGCGAATCACTTGGGATAATGTCAGAAGAGATTTGTTGATGTTGCAGCCTTCTTTGAAGCGATAGGAATTGGTATTATCAGAGGCTTTTTCAGAACCTGCCAGGTCCACTATTGTCTGGGGAAAAAAAGTCATTTTTTAAATTATTGCACACAAGTAAGAATGGGAAGTTGATGCAACAAACCCAAATGAAAGCATCTTCAAGTTTAGCAATAAGAAGAAAACATACATACAAGATCATTTCTTAATATGTTCTGTAGCAAAACTTTCACATTAGAAGAATACCAATGATATTAGCTAGACTAGATAAACTAGAATTAGGGGAGTCAGATTACACTTACTATTACCTTATTAAGTTATTTACTATTTACATAATCTATCAACATGCATCTTAAGTAAAAGGACTATAGGGGAGATCACCTTTTACTCAAATCAGGAATAACATGTAATAACAGATTCATTTATAATAAGAAGAAAATATGGGAGGATTTAAAAAATATGTGTAACTTGCCAGGTTGGATACAAAGACCCCTGAACTTTCCAAGTCTGGATCATCCCTGAGACGACTTTCAATAATCTAAGAAAACAAAATTTAAAAAAAAAAAAAGAATTTGTAATAAAACACAATCATATGAGCAGAGCAAGTGTTTAAAAAAAAAACAAAAAAAAAACAAAAAAACACAGTGGTTTTTAAATCTTAAATTAACACTCAAAGTATTTGCAAGAATTTTAAAAATCTCTTTATATAGAAGATGCTTATACAATCAAGACACTACACTGTTACAATGATAGATTGTGGTACTTACTACTCTTAAGATGCAGTGTGATCTTGAGGAGCAGTCATTGGCCTTCGTCTCAGCCACATGTCTCTTTTCTAATATTAAAATATGATGAAATATTTTAAGCACTATGTAGCATAATAGAATTAATGCCAACAAGCAGAAATATCTAATAAAGAAACATCTCATACAATATTTACTATAAGTAAAACAGTTCATTTTTCCAATGTGCCCAAATATTCCACACTAATAGTTATATAATTTTATTTTTTAACTAATTTTGAATTGCCATGGAAATATAAAGTATTATTATTGAAACAGATTTCTAATAGATATTATGAAAGAAAAAAAAAAACTATTTGATAACAATATAATATAATCTGAATTCTTTTTCTGGATGTTTTATACTTTTGATGTTAAAATAAAATACTTTTAAACAATTCTTTCAATTAACTTTTGTCATTATTGTTTTACTGATTAAATATTAAGATTCAATTTAAGGACAGCTTAAACACACCCCCATGGGTCAAAATTTTAGATTTTTTTTTATAACTGAATATTATACAGTATTCATTTCTGAACAATTTGGTGTATAAAGCATGTCCAAATTCAAAGTGGAAATATTTTAATTTTTTTTTTAATATTTTGCATACTAGACATTTATATGTCACCTAATTTTAAAAATTTGAACATGACACTGCAAATAGCATTGACTCACAAAGATTCAAATGACAGACCCACAACAGTAGGCAACTTTCTCCAAACCAAATAGTCAATAAATTGAGAAGAATACATTCACAAAATGTATCTTGATTAGGTTAAAATTTTTGTATTTTCTATTTTAAGAGTTTACATTTTGTTATATGGTTAACATAATTCTAAGCATGTTCATTATGGTCATTCTATTTTTTTTTAAAGTGTCTTGACTTTATAATAACTTTAAACAGCAATAGACACATTTTATTGTTTTGCATGAAATTTTTTAGAAATTAACACTGTAGAGAAAGTTTTTCTTATATCAAACATGCATCTCAATATAAACTGAACAGGATAGCACCAGTCATTCATAAAATTTAAATAATAAAATGTAGGATTTTTTTTTGCTTACTAGTCAGTAAAAGTAGGTCGCTATGCCAGAAGGATATCATGAAGACTAAATTTGAAAAATGCACACAAATAAAACACCCTAATCACCATATATACTAAACCCAGTTATATGTCTTTGTGAAGCTATTTTATAAGTCTAAACAGTCTCTATTATTATCCCCCACCATAAATATCACAAGACTTTGAATAATTATACTCAACATATGATATACTGAACAAGATTAATCTGTTCTAATAAGGTTTGATTGTATATATATTGAAAATACAATGCATTACCATCCCCTCTTTTTAATACGTTAGCAACGTCTTGTATGGAGGTCACAAAAATTTCTGTTTGATTCGTCAAAAAGACATTCTTTTCCTGAGTTGAAAAAAAAAAAGACAAAATATTACATTTAAGTTAAAAATTTGAAATAATAGAAAATGAAGGAAAATATCTGAAGTGGAGAAAGTCACAAGAGATAAAAGCCAGCGCACCAGAATGTTGCCAGTTATAACAGTGTGCATAAATATTGCTTTACATCCCACTTAAGATCTAGAGGGCAGATTACTAATAGTACACTTGGAAAGAGTGTTATGAATTTTGTTTTAGTTGACAAATGTAAAATTATTGATTTAAAGTACTTTGCTTTGTGTCCTTTTTTCATACTTACTAAATCTTCTCTTAGCATTAATGATTTGCTTTCACCATCACTGGACAAAAGGTCTTCAAATCTTTCATTATAAAGTTCGAGATAGGAAATCCGTAAAAGGAATTCCCTATCTGGGGACTAAATAAAAACACATATTAAAAACAAATTTTATCCTAAAACAATTTATATTACAGGATATGTTTACAACTAGTTACTTAATTAAGGAACTTTAAAGATTTTTTGTTCTTGTTATAAATTATTATTATTATTTATCAATTCATTCAGTACAGAGCAACAAGGTATTCATCAATAGTATATCTCTTTAAGTGCAAAGCCAAGCTGTCATAATAGTTTGTATTATTTCTGATTATTTTACTAGTATCACTTTTACTATTACAATTATAACATTTTGATTAAATTTGCTATAATTTTATTTTGTCTCTATAGGTATGTTTAAAAGATCTAGAGGATAGTAGTTTTGAGGCTTTTATAAAAAGAAAAGAATATAAGATATTTTTAATGGCTTCAAAAGAGTTAATGGCAATCAATATCACTTACATTTTCAATGAAATCATAAATTGTAGTCAATGCTTCCTGGCGGATATGGTTAACAGTATAAGTCTTCCCTGAGGCAGTTTGACCATACATAAAGAGAGTTGCTAAAATGATAAAAGTTTGTAGTTAATGTGAAATGTGACTTTATCCAGAAAAAAAAGTTTATCATTTTTAATTAGGGGATAGAAACCTACCATTATAGCCCTCCATTGCTGACAGAACAACATTTTTAGCCACATGATCGTAAATGGTTTGGTTTGTTGCAGTCTGATCAAATACTTGGTCTATGTGAAAGAAATAGTTTAGGCAAAATGTATGTATTACTGTGATAATAAAGCAATAAATTTTAAAAGCTAGATGAAAATTTTTTTACAAATGTTTAACTAAAGTGCAACACGTTTGAAAAAAAAATGATGATTTTGAATTAATGATAAATTTAACTTATATATATACATAATAAAAAACAAAACACCATCACATCAAGTTTAGATGTCTATAAAATATAAGTGCCTTAATACATGCTTGCTGATATAACACTCTAAGAAAATATTCAATTTGACAAAAACAGTTTACAATTTACAGACTAATTTTATTTTTATAAGCTTATATTAACACTTCCAAAAGCTAAATAGAAATATAATAATAAACATTTACCAAAATTAAAAATTTCTCCATCGCATGTAATGGTCTTCTCTGTGCTTTTCACGAATGTTGGCCTATTCTCCACCTTTTCCCTATTTAATAATAAATTATATTTACAAATTATAAATATATAAACAATAGAGGTTAATTTTCTTTTAACTGGAGCTTTAGGATTCAACTAATTATGAAGGCTTTTAATAGAATACTGCCATTTTTAAGAAGCGGATTAACCTCACCTACCCTGGCTTGATCTTGTCCAGAGAATGGAGGACATACAATTTAATAACTTGTTAAGATATATTGGGATTAAATGTGGGTCATAAGTTTAGGATTTGTTTATTTTGGTTTATGTTTTAAAATATCATCTAGCCAAATTAGTGACTGTGGCATAATTATAAAAAACAGAAGTCTAGGAATAGATATATATATATATATTATATATAATATGAAATAAAAGGTTAGTAGATACAGAAGAGCATTTAAAAGGCAGCTTAGTATTAATTTTCTGACAGAAACAGCGACGATAGTGGAGATATTAACCTTTAATACTACTGTCACAGATGCCATTATAGATTTATTTGTATATTTCACATTTAAAAGCTTATGTGTAAATAGAAATATAAACCCTTGACTGAGCCTCAGGAATTACCCCACAAATCTAGATCCTTGACAGCGCCTCAGGTTTTATCCGAGACGTAATTACGATGTAGCAAATCTATTGGTTGATTTGAAAATAAATAAAGACATTTTCTTAAAAGAGTTAGCGCCAGAGAATTGACGAAAGTAGAAAGAACGCCAGTCGATGAAAGAATGTCCTAGTAGACAGTCACGTTTCTAAGAGCTCTGACGTGAAGCCTTTGTAATATTATTTGTTGATCTGTAACTTGTACATAAGCTGTACTTACGTTTTATATTTAAATAAAGTTCCAGAGTTGTGTTTTAACAAAGAATCTTTATTGTGAATCCTAGATCGTCATTTATTCCACTATTTTAATTCAAGTGAAATCCCCGGCACCACAACCCACGTTGTGACAACTACATTTAATGATTTGAAATTAAATTCATCTGAATTGCATCCAGTCTCAATCAATTCATTTTGCTGGCCTATGCTTGTGTTCAATTTGATTAGATTAGATTATTGGAGTTAGCTGTTACCTCAATGTTAAAAGTTATTGAGACCCTATTAGATAACATATGGAACACAGTCTCAACATGTCCTTATACTTTAGATATAGTCATGATATAGATCTATATATGGCACCAGTTAGGAGGGATGAGGGTTACCATTTCACTCAGTCAATAAAAGTTGTGTTTGTGTGTGGGGGAGGGGGGGCACTTTTCTTCTAACCTCTAATGCATCATCAATGCATGTCATAGAAGAGACTTGGCATGCTAGACTAGATATCTAGAATTTAGACTAGTAGTCCTTAGTAGAATACTAGATGATGATAGATCTAGATTCTAGACTTAAAGTCACTAGTGATGGGAACTAAACTAATTTAAAAAGTTAAACTAAAATTAAGTTTCAACTAAAATAAAGAAGTTAAACTAAAAGTTTACCATAAATTTCAAAATGTAGTTAAACTAAACTATTTAAGAAGATTAATTAAACTATACAAACTTTTTCATAACTTTTTTTTTTGGGGGGGGGGGGGGGGGACCTAGATCTATCTATAATCTTCTGACTCTATGACTACGGCTCGAACTAATTCTTTTAGCGTTGTAGAACATAATAAGATTTATATAAGGAAGATGTTTCATACATAAACGTTAATGCACAATAAAATTTGAAAAAAAAAAAGATGTCTAAATAAATATGTGTACTTATATTTTTGCCTTGAATTAAAACTTTACCTGGTTCTTTTTTTTTTTAATTATATTACCTTATTATATAACAGAAAATCTTACTTATACTGGTAGAGTTTAAAATCTCATTAAATAACAGATTTAGAATTTCACATTTAGATCTAGTAACCAAAGAAATAGAAACGAAATTGTTGGGAGTCTTATGAAACATTTGACCTGTGTAACTATTTTAGTGTAAAATGCATGCTTGACTAACCATGTCAATGTGAAAATTTTCTTGTCTGAACACTCACTAACACTATCGCATAACCGTTAAACGCGCAAGGAAAAAAACATGTGGTGGTCTTGTCATTATGGGCTGCACACTACAGTACATTAGGCCTACATATGTACGTCTATCTGACCAGGATGTTAAAATCAATCGGACACACAGTCTATTTACTTTCTGGGCTGGGAGGGTGTGTAACTATTTTAGTGTAAAGATTGATCTACAAACATGCTTGACTAACCATGCCAGTGTGTTATTTTCTTGTCTGACCACTTGACACTAAGCAAACACTATTGCATAACGCGCAATGAAAAAAAAAAAAACCTGGGTAGTCTTGTAGTATCATCGACTAGACACGTACACTAGGCCTACAGGTTGTTAAATTCAGTCAGACACACTCCACAGTCTATTTATTTTTGGTCAGGGAGGGTGTAGTTTTTTTTCTAGAGTTGGTTATCCTAATGCTTTTAGATGTATATGCCTAACTGTCAGTTTAGACCTAGATCTAAAGTCCTAAGACCAGAATCTATTATAATAAATACATTTGGGCTTCATCTAAGGTTTAAGCTATAATTAAAAGGTTGTACTTGATGTTCCTGCAGTTAATAAATTATTGATTGCAGCAAATGAATTGATTAAAACTACTTAATATTGACCTAACTCACTTTTATATTTATCAGATTCCCACTATAATACTGCTACTTTCAAGTGCAGATATTGACTCCTATTTACTTCTACTTTAGTTTTACCCTCTTCAAATGCAGAATGGCAGAACAGTTGTTAACTGCATCATTTTTTTTATAATCAAGGCTGTTGATATCACATGACCAGAAAACAGGGATGTGCGTTTCAAAAGCTACCACATCATCAAACATGTTGAAAAGTTTTACAAATTTTAATTAAACTTTTTAGTTTGTAACTAAAAAAAAAAATTAACTAAACTATGATTTTGACTAAACTCTTTTTTTCTAGTTAAACTTTGTTTTTGGCCTTAATTAATTTTTTTTTTAGGTAACTTTTGCCCATCACTAATGACTAATATTAAATATAGTCACTAGATGATAGATCTAGAATTTAGTAGAATCTAGAATAGTCATACTCATAGTACTATTAGTATTAGATATCTAGTAATCATCTTCTTTTTTGAAGTAACGTCTGTATTAACTGTATTAACTATTTTATAGTTATAAGATAAGATAAGATACTCGACTCATACTGATAACTGATACTCATAGTCATAGAGAGAGATATTATATAATATACTAGATCTAATTATAGAAATTATAGATGACAGTCACAATGACATAGATGATAGATTCATAGATTTAGATTTTAGATTTAAATCTAGATCTAGACTAGTGTTACGTCAGTACGTGTAGTGTAGAAAGAGTCTAAATTGACTAAATCTCAAGTTTTTTATGATAATTTAAGTAAGAAAAAAAGATATAAAACTAGTTACTAGTCCTAGACGTCTAGATCATGTAGATCTAATTGACAATTATAAATTGACTAATTGTCTAATAAAAGTTAATTTACAGTAGATCTATTATAATAAATTTACCGTGTGAGCATAGGCCGAATCCTTGCGAAAACAGAGATCTTATCAGACATTTGTAATTTTACCTAGAAAACTAGACTAGATCTACATAAAAACTAAAAATATACTTATATAGATCTAGGTAGGTGTAGCTAAGTAGACTCTAGATCTAGAACATAGACTAGAAGTAGAGTAGACTAGATCTAGAAGAAATCTAGAATCTAGATCTAAGGTGTAGTCTAGTAATTCTAGATTTCTTGGTTAGTAAGCAAGCTTTTGAAATTGATGCCTGTGAACCAACATAAAAATCTACTCGTTTCCTATTGGTTGTAATTGTTGTAGGAAATGGCTATAGAAACGGATAGCGTAGAGATTTCACAGTATAAAAAAAATACCTCACTACCAACTAAACTTGATGTAGACTATAACTAAAATACTGAGGTTCTCAATCTTTGTATCGTGACCCCCATCAGGAGGGGGATGGTATCGAATGACAATCTGTCAGATGTCGCCTAAGACCATCGAAAAAAAAATCTTTTATAAAGCCTACATTATCTCACTTCGCCTGTATATATGGGACCGGTGGAATCCTTAACATATTAAATTATTTTCCCACTGCCCATTCTCGGATCAAGTTGAAACTTTGCACAAATAATATTCTTTTACTTAGAATTAGATCCTCCCGCGCCGTTCGCGCACTGGGCGGCAAGCTGACTCCACAAAGATATATGTCACTGGTAATGTCTGAAGCCTCTTCCCACCTGGTGTCCACTGTTCTGAGGTCCTCCATGAAAGTGTGACGCCATGTTATACGAGGACGTCCCTGTTTGCGCTTTCCTCGTGTTGACCTCCATGTCATCGTAACTCTTGGTATGCACTATGCGTTGTTCATTTTGTCTGAGAACATGTTCCGCAAACCTCATGCGACACTTTGTCACATTCTCACTAAGTGGTCGACTCCCAGTTCGGTATAGGATTTCCTTCTAAGCCATTTTTGTTGAGCCACACTTAGTCTTTTCTCAATTTTGGCAGATGACTTCCATGTCTCACATGCATATGCTGCTGCTGGTGTATTTTTTGTCTCAAGTCCAATGGCTTGGCTTGTCCAAATAGGCTGCAGCCTTTGGATTGTGCTTCCTTCCTTTCCTATTCGACACGATACGTCATGGTAGGCATCCGCCATCGTTTGTTATGATGCCAAGGTATGTAAAGTTCCCCTTTCAGACCTGTGGTGTAAAGGGAAGATATTGTAAAGGTAATCTGTTTCTGTGGCCTAAAGTACGGTTAACGAGGGTGTCATGTGGCCAGCACAACGACAAACCGCTTTCCCCAACTAAAGTCAGGGGCGCCCTAAAAATCTCGAAACTCAAAATCCCAATCTTCACATAGATTCGAACCCAGAAATCCCAGATTCAGAAGCCTAGCGCTTATAATCACTCATCCACTGCAACCCCCTCTCCAAATGAGAGTATGGTGAAATAGGAAATGTCGCCTACCAATGATTACAAAGCAACGGCTCACTTTTGTTTGACTCTTAAGACATGGGTTCTCACAGTGGAGCATCTAAAGCTGAAAAGACTATCCTTAAAATAATTATGTTCTGCTAAAGGCCTGTGTAGAGTGTAGAAGGATTACTTACTATTTTACAGCTGCGCTGGTTTAAATTGACACCTGTTCCGTAGGTGGGGGATGACAACATGTTTAAGGCATTTTTTTTTAAAGAGAGAGTGTTAAAGTAGATGTCGTAATAGAGGTTCCCCCCCCCCTCCCCCCTCAGGAAGATCAACCCAGGTACACTAATGCTATTATTAGAAAGAAGAAAGCAGTCGAAAAAGACATCCGAAGAGCTATCGCAAAGGACACTTGGAGATCAAATGAAGACAGGTGCAGCCGACCAAAGAACACACAAACAAACAAAAATCCGGCAAAAAATGGCATTGTCTGCATCAGGTGATGCAAAAAATGCAACTGGCTTTGTCTGAAATGCTGCTTTCATTCTTAATTTTCGGAAGCCAATGTTTTATTATTATTATGATAAACATATTAACGACCCTAAACATTTTAAATCTTTTTTTCCTAACCCATACAAAGTCAGATTGTGATATAAATTCCGCAGGAAACAGTTGAAACAAAGCTTTATGACTTTCCAACTCTTGATCAAGTTGAGACGGCAATAGGAAAACTCAAAAGACATAGTGCCTGGATTTTATGGTCTTCCGGCAGAAGTCCTTTAAAGTGGTGTGCTGCTCTCACAGAACGTTTAACAGACCGACCTCTTTACTTTATGCTGGGAGTCTTGGATCACATTTCTGTAAAAAAAAAAAATAAAAAAAAATGGACACTTCCAACTGCTATAATTACTGTAATACTTCATAAAGTTATTGCTGTCATTAGCGAGAAAAATCCTTGCCAGAATGCGTCTAGATCGACTGCCAAAATTTCATAGTAAGCAATATGTACTTTCTGAAATCCAGTGTGGCTTAGATCTATTAGAGGTATAATAAAGTATACTCGAAATCAAAAATATTTTCTTTTTTCTTTTATTCTAGATATCTCCGATCGAGTAAATTATGTATCAGAGTTTATAAAAATAAAAGTCAACTCGTTTACTTCCATGATAATGTTTTCGAAGTCTTTTTTTTTTTTTTTTATCAGATCTTAGGTCTATAAAATAATGTTGGCTTCAGATTAGTCATTGCTCATAGAAATTTATTTATATTGTAGGCCTATTTTTTGTATTTTCACCAGAGTGCCTTAAGCCAGACTCTGTCCAATCCCTTCTTTAAGACACGAAAGCAGAGGAATAGTGAGCAAAACGTGCACAATGATCAGGTTAAAGCTACATTATTAGGCCTACCAAACTTGAAGAAATTAAATTATTAATTTAAGTGACGTTGTTTCATCTTCTAATTAGAACCTTTCTGACTTATCCAAACGATTTATTCAAAATGATCTTTTAAGGAAAACTTTTTAATACCACTTTAGCAACGTGATTCTACTTCCTTTCTACTGCAGAACGGAACAAGTTCTCCCGACATCATGCTTCTGACGTTAACAGGCCCGCTACAATACAAAATGTCTTGCTAAACACAAAGATGATCTTAGAACGACAAGCCATTGCAAACTTGCATGATCTACTACAGCTTTTCTCAAGTTGTGGTGGGCTCACCATAGGGGGTGGGACGTCCTCTAATTGGAGGCGCGACGTTCTGACCACTGGGGAGGGGACGAAGCTGTTCAATTTAATTTACAAGAGCATAATTTAAAAAGTTGTATTTTGATTGTAGTTATTAATAAGTGTTTGAATATTATCCCAGTAAAATGGCATTATTATCAATGTTGAAAAATGGATAATATTGTAAGTTAAAGACTTCGAATCATTTTCTTAGAAGGACTTTTTAAAATGTCTACTGTTTTCGCGAGAGGCGTTAGCAACACTATCGATTCAAAACTTTTTGAAGAAAACTTTTCAAAACTTCTCCGCTTACTTTGTTCTTCTCGAATGGTCAAAATTCTCTCAAATGTTTAACATCTTTAAGTTGAAGACCTTTGTGTGACAAAAACTAATAAGTTCGCGTATCTTAACATGTCTTAAGACCTAGGTGTGCTATATGTACCTCGAACATCCTTTCTTTATTAGGCTTAATTTAAGGGTAAATAGTGCACTCAAATTCTAAGAAAATACTTCATAATCGGAACGTCCGACTCAGTTATACTTTAACATATATACGAAGTGGACGTCAGATAAAGAATTTATTAAGCTCAGAACGCAGGAAAACGCTTGGCGAAAAGAAAAAGACTTAACGTTTAACGGGCGCCAACGGTAAACGTTTTAGAAACACTGTTCATTTGCCTCGGATGAAATCAGGCGACTCTCACACTTCAGATATAGCTTTGGGAGGTTTAAGCGCTCCTCCCGACCAATTGTTAATGGGGGGGGGGGGAAACGTACATTTTCTGGTGCAAATGGTAGTCGAAGTTTTAATTACATAGCATTGGCCTAATGTTATAGTCTACTATTTCTGTCTAAAAGTCTAATAAGCATGGGCGCCCGCAGGGGGGGGGGTGCAAGGTGGTGCACATGCACCTACCTGAATTCTAAGTAACCAAATTCTAGTCATTTTTTGCACCATCAAATCAATTAAAATCTAATTCGTAACTGAATAAGTAGTGCTTGCACCATCAAATCAATTAAAATCTAATTCGTAACTGAATAAGTAGTGCTTCCACCTGATGACTGAAGTACATTAGAAGGATAAGTTAACTTTGCATTACACTAGCCTTATCAGGAATTGATCGCTGACCATGTTCGTGAACCTCTCTGAACTCTGAGTAGTCAATTTTAGCAAATTTTTATACCTTCAAATCAATTAACTTCTTATGAGTAGCAATTAACTTAACAAGTAGTGCTTCCACTGAAGTAGGCCTACAGTTATTGTTGTAATAAAATAGAATAGTTTAATCTATAGCTCATGTCCTACCATGCACAACTATAGGCATAGTTATTATTATATTTAATTAAGGCTTACATTATGATAAATGTTTTTATGTCTGTGTGTGTGTGACTGTGTGTTTTGCTTTGGAGGACAATTCTTTTCCAGCTGTCTTTCGGTGTGATAAACGTGAACGTTTTTTTTTTATCAAGATTGAAGAGTGCAGTCGTCTTGGTCATAAAACACTGAACCATAATCTTGAAATACAAAAACAAAATTTAATAAAATACTCATAAAGACACAAAGATAAAGGCACATTCCTCATTCCATATGCTGGGACAAATCTGTACAAATGCGCCTTCTTTCATAGCGCTATTAGAGCATAGCATGGGTTGAGTGAGCTAGCCAGGAAAACCAATAACTTGGTAGAATTTAGGTCATTGGTTAATATGCATGACTAAATGCATGACGCGTAGGACGTAATCATCTTCTTTTTTAAAGTAACGTCTGTATTATGTAAGATAAGAGGATAAGATGTATTTACGTCTTTCAGTGTTTCGGTCGGTGTAAGTGCTCTATTAAATAGCAGGTCAAACACATCCACCAGTTTACAATAGAAGAGATATAAGAAAGTTCTTCACATGCCATGTGAGTCAAAACGTTGATTTGTATCGACAACAGACAGCAGCAAGAAACAAAAAAAAAATACAAATAAAATACGAACAGGAGCAGAAGCATGAATTAACTGCATTTGCTGGGTATTTTGGTGATGAAGCTGCAGATATCTCTGGCACTGAGAAGATATCCTTGGGTGTTCGGCTAAATTTACCTCTTCTGTGTGAAACACAATGGACTGAGAAATACGAATCCATTAGCGCTCTAAGTCACAACTTTGAGAAGGTCTTTAACTGTTTCGCGGATCTTAAAATAACAAATAACGACTGCATATGAAACCAGACAAACTGCATACGTGTAATCAGTGCCTGCTTCTCTTCTGTTTCTGATTCGTCTTTTAACTGTCGTCAATTATTCATCTGTTTTTTGAACTAGTTTTCCTGATGTTGCAGTCTTTTCAACTTAACGTAGTGGCCGTTCAACATATTCGAAACCTAACTTGACCATTCTGAGGAACACTTCATGGATGGCCTCTTGAAGAAGGTGAGACTGCTGGCAGACAAACATCGTACTGGGTATTGAGTTTGTGCTGCCTTATTTACAGTCGACAGACACATAGTGCAAAAACCAGATGCTTGGATTTTGGGAGTTATTACTGAACAAGGCTTTACAATGAGTGCCTATATTCGTTAGTTTCTTCATTAAGGTCTCACTTTTCAAGCAATAATAATGCTCAAGTCAGCTTGTTTTTTTCTTCATCATAAAACTATGCATCAGCTGCAACGTAAAGAAGAATCTCAGCACGGTAAGCGTTCATCGCTGTCTTGTCCATCGCGAAGAGAAGCAATTCAGTAGTAAAGTTATTGACAGTTTCGGCAGCCTGTCACAGTCTTAGTTGACATTGCATGATCTTAAGTTCACGTCATGTTAAGAGTTTAAAAGACACGTGGAAATCCTGATGTAGAAAACAGGAAGTAGAATGAAAAGTTGACTTGGAGTTCAGTCAAGTCAAATCAGTAAGGTCTTGCTCCCGGTACAGGAAGGTTGGACGTTTCTTCCTGGACACTTGTATATATATGCATATAGCATGAAAGTCGATGGACTAGTCATTGTTGATTAATAATATTTGAGAGTTGATTTCATAATGTGCTTATTGAATATTAAGGTATTATTCGTATTTCAATGGATATCTATAGTCGAAGCTCCAGTGTCACTAGTAGTAATTGTTCTTATTGTTACCCGCTGAGATGCGGACGTGATTGATACTTTTGATACCGCTGTTATGCGGATAGGATTATTATTTCTTGACTTGTAGCACTAACAAGGAGTGCAGTATATTATTATTATTATGTTGTAAATAAACTTAATGTTGTCTGCTGAACGGACTTGAGTCAGTCTCAAATATTCGTCTTGTCATTCATTTACATTTTTGGCGGCCAGTATGTTGTGTGCTAGACACGCACGGACTCAACTCAAACACCACTCAAGCGAAACCAGTCACAAGTATTCAAGTAGATCATCATTGAACTAACCTGAGCCTGCACTTTTTCACCTGTTGACCTGACCCGTATTTACTAGAGTCCACTTTATCATTGACCAATTCGAACTTAACATCAATAGCTTGTATATTTTAAACCTGGTCAATGCCTATTTCTCCACTATTGTCGACATCTTGAGATTTAGCACGGCGTGACATCACCATCGGCAGAAACCGAAGACAGCTGATACATTTGTGTGGGTGAAAAACTGAAGGCGTCGCTCGAAGACAGCTGATACATTTGTGTGGGTGAAAAACTCAAGGCGTCGCTCGAAGACAGCTGATACATTTGTGTGGGTGAAAAACTCAAGGCGTCGCTCGAAGACAGCTGATACATTTGTGTGGGTGAAAAATTCAAGGCGTCGCCTGAAGACAGATGATACATCGTTTCCACGTGAGCGCTCGTCACCAACTTTTGACACGCTCTTGCATTGTCGAGGTCTCACCTTACATTGCTATACAGAAGGTCCTCCATTTAGACCTCTTTTCACTTATGGTCATTCTGTTTTTTCAGAGACTTTACATATTTGGATTATCTAAGCTGAAGTTTTCCACTTAAGTACTGTTGGATTATTTGAATTATTTATACGAATGTTCAAGTACTTTTGGATTATTGATCTTTGACGTTGAAGTTGGACTAACTTGTACCTATTGGCGCTCTCCTAGTCATCGTTGTACGCTGAAGAAATAACACGTGCCTGCATTACTACACCTACCTTTTGGATTATCTTATTGGATTATTTGGATTACCTGTTGGACTTGTGTTAATTGTAAAGGTCAAGCGGAAATATTTTTTGACATTACTTGAGCATTTGAGCCATCTTATGGCATATGACTGGATTATTTTACTACTACTTTGATGCTCACATTGATGTGTATTCTCAATTGGATTACTTAGTTACCTTACCCATGGATTATTATGGAACTACTCAAGCTGTATTTGTATTTGACAAGCTACAAGAGAGAAGGGGATGAATCTACACTAGTCTACAAAAGAAAGAATCTGTAAGTAATAATTAAGAATTGGATATATGATTAATAAAGTACATTGATTCTGCTGTGGTATAGCAGTAATTGAAGTTGATTATATAGAGAGTTAGTGATAGATAACTCTTGGAACCATATTAAACTGATTTTCATTTTTTATATTTGTTACCTTAAAGGGCGGTCGGCGTGGGTCTGTCTTATGTTTTGAGACTGAAGCGGCACAATTTATTTGTTCCGTTCCATTTAACTTCATCTGATAGGGATCTTTAGGGATTTTCTTTTTGTTCTAGTCCTAATAAGGTCCGAGTAGACCAGCCTTGTTCGGTAGGGACTTCTAGATCACTTAGAAATTTTTTTGTTTAGTCGTATATAGTTATTTTTGTACAATCGTAGTGTAATTTCTCTTTGTATTCATATTGTTTGTTCGTGTAAGTCTTGTATTTACACATCTGTGATTCTCCTGTCAGTCTTCTATTTATTGATTTCTTTTAAAGCAGACTGTATTGTTATCTATATTGTTTTTGTGTTTGTCACTTATCCTTTAATTTATCTCTTTATTCTCTTATTAATTTTTTTTTCATTTCACTTTTTTCACTGCACATATAACATGTTACAAAGATATATTTGAAGTAATAATATTGTGTACATATATACTATCTTTTGAATTAGAGCCTTATTTTTTGAGCTCTTGTACTTATTCTGTATTGACACATTTCTCGTACTCTGATTATTTTGTTGGTACATTTTGACGCAACACTTATTACTATTGACTCATTTGTACATTGTATTTGGCACACATTGATTACAAACTCAACACATTTATTGGCGATCTATTATTTAAATATCAAAGATACATGCAAAGTGAGACATTATTATTTATATTTTGATAACTAAGCACTCACTACACAGTTAATACTACATACAGATTGGAATCCTATATATTTGTTGACTTTATACACGTTGAAGATTATTTAATATTTATTGACATTATACACACTTGAAGCCTAAGCCCATACCTATCAACAATGTCTACCTATGATAAAATCTTGGAGTTGGCCAGAGAAATGGAATTGAAGGGTGAAAAGAAAAGAGAATTTATCGAAAGAGAATTGGATGAATTAAAGAAGAAAGAACGTGAAGTAGCGGAACGAGATGAACGTGCGGCAGAAAGAGCGCATCAGAGAGAAATGAAAGAAATAGAGGGAAAAGTTGAGTTAGCTAAACTGGAAGCTGCAAAAGTGAATCCGAACGTATTACAACTGACACAGCAAGCCAAACCATACGTTTCAAAGTTCCATAAGTTCAATGAGAAAAATGAAACTCTTAAAAACTACATCGTGCAATTTGAGCACATAGCCTCAACGTATGACATGTCTCCCAGAGATATGGCCAAGCACCTACTCGCCAATCTCGCAGGTGAACCGCTGAACATAATAGCCACCCTGACACCTGAACAAAAGACTGACTACAAGGCTGTGAAAAACAGACTCCTCGAACACTTTGGCAAATCCGAGGACCACTACAGAAAACTCTTTCGAGACATCAGATTGCAAAAGAACGGTGATTACAACAGAATCATCTTCGAAATTAAGCAAAATATCTTAAAGTGGCTCGAACTCTCCAACTGTGACATGAAGAAACCAGACGAAATCATTGATATGTTCTTAATTGACAGTGTACTATTGAATGTTACAGACAACGTTTTCACTTTCCTGAAAGAGAAGAAAATTAAAAACGAAACAGAACTCATAACTAACCTGAATTTATTCAAAGACAGCCATCCCAATCACACCATCGACAGAAGAGACCATCAAATAGCTGCCACCATTAACACTAATTCAAGTAAATTCAAGTACAGCAACAATAAAACCTGCTTTAACTGCGGCATAAAGGGTCACATAAAGAGCCAATGTAGATCAATCAACAGAAGCACTTTCCAGTATCGAAGTGGCACATATCGGGACAATAAATATGACAACAGAAGAAACAGCAGAGCAACCCAGAGTTACAGCCCTAATGATAGAAGAAGGCAATACAACACCAACAACGATAATTACAACTTCCAGAACTATCAAAGAAGACAGCAATACAATACCAACAACTTCCAGAACTATCAAAGAAGACAGCAATACAATACCAACAACTTCCAGAACAATTACAGACAATCCAGACGTGACGGCTACGAACGAAACAGATACAACAGAAATACTTCAAACAGATGGCAAAGTAACAGCAACAATAGAATCCATAGACGCCCTAGCAGTTATGACAACTCAGCCGCAACCATCGACACTCACGAACTCGAACATGTAGCATTCATGAACTCAACTCCAGAAAATAATTCCTATCCATTACTTACAAACCGGCTGGACAACGCACCACGAAACAGTAACATTAGAACTGGAAACACACATGACACTAGTAGTTAGCAAGCTAGACATAGGTCAGCACAACATACAATTTTGTTTATTATACAATAGGATACAACACCATCACAAAATCATTAAATATCAGTAATATAACTAAACAATGACATTGTTCACATAAGTCAACAACTATAATTATCACACTATTTTACATAACACTAGCACCGTTAAGGACTCATTAGCCAGTACAAGTGTAATTTATTGAATCTGTTGATGCCATATTCTACATATAACTTTGATTGTATTAATACACATGACACTTCAAGAGGTCATATGTGTCCAAATTTTTTTTCCAAGAGTCCATTTGAACAGAACGCAGTCATACTAGAACCTGAGTATGTGACACTATTTATTGAAATGTATTTTTCACTTTTTTCAAATGTACATAACCTTTGTAAATTGTATAGATTTGATTGTGACATTGATCTTCACTGATGAATTTATTTTTTCCCACATCATTTTGAAGACTATTTGAGCTTAATTCATGGCTTGAAACGATATACTTGATGACATGTAATACAAACAATGATTTTTTGAAAAGAATATTGTATTTAATTAGTAAGATCTATTTGAGCATTACTGATGGCTTGAAATATAACTGATACTGTGTAATGCAAACTGAATCTTTGAAAGAGAAGATTGTATTCAATGAGAAATTATTGGAGCATTATTGATGGCTCGTGAAACAATACATTTGATGTGTGTCGTAGACACTGATTTTTTGAGAAGATTGTATTTAATATGAGAAAATTATTGGAGCATTATTGATGGCTCGTGAAGTAATATATTTGATGTGTGATGTAGACACTGAATTCTTGAGAAGATTGTATTTAATATGAGAAGTATTGGAGCATTATTGATGGCTCAAGCAGTATATTTGATTTGAGAAGATTGTATTTAATATGAGAAACTATTGGAGCATTTAATATGAGAAACTATTGGAGCATTATTGATGGCTCATGAAGTAATATATATAAAGTGTGATGTAATCACTGATTTTTTGAGAAGATTTTATTTAATGAGAAACTATTGGAGCATTATTGATGGCTCGTGAAGTAATATATTTGATAGTGTGTGATGTAGACACTGATTTTTGAGAAGAATATTGTATTGATATGAGAAAATTATTGGAGCATTGAGGGCTCATGAAGTAATATATATAAAGTGTGATGTAATCACTGATTTTTTGAGGAGAAGATTGTATTTAATATGAGAAATTATTGGAGCATTATTGATGGCTCGTGAAGCAATATATTTGATGATGTGTCGTAGACACTGTTTTTTTGAGAAGATAGTATTTAATATGAGAAATTTATTGGAGCATTATCAATGGCTCAATGCAATATATTTGATGTGTGATGTAAGCACTGATTTTTTTGAAAGAACATTGTACTTGATTCATGAAGACTATTGGAGCAATATTAATGGCTCAAAGTAATATATTTGATTTTTGAAAAGAACATTGTATTTGATTGATGAAGACTATTAGAGCACTACTAATGGCTGATTCATTTTTTGAGAGAGGATTGTAACTTATACATATGTTAAAGCAACTTGAGTTCACAGTAAGACATATGAGCCAAATGAATATCATGATAACGACCTTCACGCTTTAATATGCTTATGACTTTGATGATTTAGACGTTCCCCATAAATCATCATTGAAGAATATATTTTCTTGACTTTCATGATTTAGTTGCATTGTCAAAACATTGTCATTATTTCCGTACACAAACCATTGAGACAACATAAATATTTATTATAGAGATATTTCACTTGCACTGATTTATTTTAAAGAAAATTGTCAATATTTTTTCATTTGACCATGTAACCATTGTCAATATTTTTCATTTGATTATGTAACTTGATTGGATAAACTAAGTATATTTGTATACGAGCATTTTCCATGGCTGCTCACTCTGTTGTAAAATTAATATTGAAAGCATTCTTTTGATAAATTGAGAATTTACTTTGAAATTTTGTGTAAAGAAGAAACACTTGCTTTTTGAGTAATGTTGACAACTATGAGTACTGTCTACACAGACAAATATTTTTTTCAAATTGTGAAGTCAAATGAGACAACATATTGGTCTCATCAAATTTTTTGATAGCATGATAAGACATGTGCAAGAGATTATAGCACACATTGTACATTTGTATAAATTATTTTTCTCAAAAGATGTGACTATACACATAATTGTATTGATACTTAAATTTTGAAAGATTTTTGGCAAAATCTTTTTTGAGGGAAAGGGCGTAATGTCACAGTCTTAGTTGACATTGCATGATCTTAAGTTCACGTCATGTTAAGAGTTTAAAAGACACGTGGAATTCCTGATGTAGAAAACAGGAAGTAGAATGAAAAGTTGACTTGGAGTTCAGTCAAGTCAGTAAGGTCTTGCTCCCGGTACAGGAAGGTTGGACGTTTCTTCCTGGACACTTGTATATATATGCATATAGCATGAAAGTCGAAGGACTAGTCATTGTTGATTAATAATATTTGAGAGTTGATTTCATAATGTTCTTATTGAATATTAAGGTATTATTCGTATTTCAATGGATATCTATAGTCGAAGCTCCAGTGTCACTAGTAGTAATTGTTCTTATTGTTACCCGCTGAGATGCGGACGTGATTGATACTTTTGATACCGCTGTTATGCGGATAGGATTATTATTTCTTGACTTGTAGCACTAACAAGGAGTGCAGTATATTATTATTATTATGTTGTAAATAAACTTAATGTTGTCTGCTGAACGGACTTGAGTCAGTCTCAAATATTCGTCTTGTCATTCATTTACACAGCCACAGTCAACGTTTGCAGTTTTTGTTTGATCGACCGTTGGATAAACTTAAAACAACGTGTACAGTACTTTGTTGTTGTTTTTTTTATTTCATAGACAAGTATTTACAGTGCATTTAATATCGCATTGGATGGGGGGGGGGGTCACCAGTTCCTTTCTTTAATATTCTTTGTAATAAGAAAGTGAAGCTACGACTTTGAGCCATAGGTGGCAACTTGCACCCGCATGCAAAAAATCTTACGGGCGCCCATGAACAAAGGAAACATGCTCAAGTGATGTTAGGCTGTTTCTAATTTTAATAAACTTACATTATAAAATATGCAATATCTATTGAATATAAATACCAAACAATGGGATTTTATAGGCCTAATAGAATTGACACTCATTTGAGCCATTTTACATTTGTGTATCAATCAATGAAAGTAAGTAATCTGCAAAAAGAACAAACCAACGATAGTGTTTATTGGGAAACGTCTGGAGAAAGCTGATGGGGAGAGGGAGGGACACCCTGAGCTAATTTAACCCACCAATGTAAAAAAAAGCGCAAACTAAAACTTAATTGCCATTATTGCTGTTTTTGTTTTATTGTTCTATTTCATATGGGGCCACCTAATTCATTTCGCATAGGGCCTCTAATTATCTAAGACCGGCCCTGGTACCGGTATTATGGGGTTTCCGTTAAAAGTCTAATTAAAAGCTTGTGTTACACCTCTAGACTAGTTCTGTTCGGAAGTTTTCTCCCTTGCATCAGTGCTCACGCCTGCACGCGCACACTCGTTCATGTGCTTTACATTACCCCAAAAATAGCTTATAGTTCAGCCAGGTCATTCGGCCATTATTTACCAATCCAGTCGACTCTAGATATAGTTTAACATGTGAAAGAACACAGAGCTTGAATATATACAGATACATGACTGTCTGAATACAGAAAATACTAAGATTTCTGTGACGTGTCTTAACTATAGGCCTATTGACTATTCTACTAAAATTTTAGATATAGTCAATAGAGTCTAGGACTAGATCTAGACCTAGAGGCTAGATCTAGGCGAATTCTTAAGTTCTAGGTCTACCTCTAGTCTAAATCTAATCAACTAATCTAGATCTATTTAGATTCTAGATGAGTAGATCTAGATCTCTCGTACAGTATGTAGTATAAAAATGGTTCCAAAATTTCATCATGGAATCAAGATCTCTAGATCTATCTAAACAATAAATGCATCGCTGGTAAGTCACAATTTTAGTTTATTGACACATACTTGACATAGAATCATAGATCTAGATAAAAGATATTGTAGAACTAATATTTGAAATGACGAGTATGCCTATTAGGGCCAATAGATTAACGTAGTGTACTAAGACATAGTCTAGATATTCTAGATCATCCAGAGCAGTGTTTCCTAAACTTTTGACTTATGTGTACCCCTTATATAATTTTAGTAACACTGAGTACCCCTCCCCCCTCCCAACTTTCTATCATGGATGTTGTGTTAATGTTAAATGTTATCCATTCAATATTATTTGTTTAAATCATGGAAATATTTTTTTGAAGCTTATTTTCAAACTGTACAAATGCTGTGTTATGCATTTCAGAGTATCAGCATCAATGTTGTAGCCCAATTTGTTATAAACTTATGAAGAGAGGGAAAAAAGTCTACTTCTCAATTTCCAACTCTCTTTTGCCATAAATGTAGTTTTGCAATGGCAGCGTTCACTTTATCTTGACAGTAAAACTTTTCCTTGTAGCAATAAGGTGATTAGGCAGTTTAAATTAGAGAATGCAATCCAAAGGATGGTTTTCAATGTAATTTTCATTTATTTTCATGCTTTCGTCCAAAACTTTGTTTAGATCAATGGGTATTTTACATGCTGCCCAAGCCTCTCTGTGTACACAACAATGTGTGGATATGACATTTAGGGCAAGATGTTGAATTCATGCAACAAGTCCTTTAAAATTATTAATTCTTGCTATTATTTTTGCTCCATCTGTGATTTTTCCAACACACCTATTCCAATCAATATTGTTCTCTGGCATAATTTGTTCATAGCATTAAAGATATATTCTCCTGTTGTGTGAACTAATAAAGGCTGGCAAATGCATAATTTAGGGCATGTAATAAATGACCTTCCTCTCCACATGGCAAAACTTTAAAACAACTGTCTATTGCCATATTGGTACAACAACAACTATAAATTCTTACAATTATGTATTCATAAGTGGACTTATTTTGTGAATTTGTAAGTGACTCACTCTGTCTTAATTGAACCTTTTCATTTCCTGATCTTTCTAAATTTCTATTTAAAATTAAAAATAACACCGGTTTGTACAAATATAAAATTTAAAAATATTAATGTGAATTCAAAATTATTAATAATTAATATTAATTATCTAAACATAATACATTTGTTTTGTTTTTTTAAATCTGTATATTTAATAAGGTCGTGCAATGCGTACCCCTTCCAAAGTCTTCCTGTACCCCTGGGGTATGCGCACCCCACTTTGGGAAACACTGGTCTAGAGCATAGATTTTGGAGCTTTATGATTATCAAAATGTAGACTATAGATTATAATCTATATATAGAATTTATAAGCCTATTTATGGGCTAAAACAGAGATACAGATTTATTTCTTAGGAAAATACAGAAGTTCCTTCAAAAAAGTAGATGAATTAACTCCTACACCTATCTAATAGATAGACCTAGATCTAAATGTGTAAAAATGTATATATTATTTTTGACATGGCAGTTCCAAGAAGAAGTCCAAAAAAGCAAGGTAGAGGCTAATGAATACATCACAAACAAGATCAACCATGGCTTTGGAGGTAAA
The DNA here is from genome assembly GCF_947242115.1 of Biomphalaria glabrata. Classification (NCBI taxonomy): domain Eukaryota; kingdom Metazoa; phylum Mollusca; class Gastropoda; family Planorbidae; genus Biomphalaria; species Biomphalaria glabrata. The sequence continues at coordinate 11,803,236 of NC_074718.1, forward strand.
GAACAATATAATCAAGATTAAATGCTGATAGATGTAGAATTTTAATGCAGTAGAGTTAAGCAAACACTACGTAGTCACAGAAGTTATTGTTATTGCAGGCTTTTGTGAAATTAGATGAGTAGTACTACTTTAAAAAACCTATAGTTATCTGTCATGCAGCTAATTATTGTTGAATTTTACCAGAGGGATCACTGCCTTGTACAGGGAAAACAGCAAACATTTATAAAATGTTGAACCCCATTGAACTAGTTTGTTGTTGTATGAACAACTTGACTGCAATGTTGTAAATATGATTGTTTACCACTAAATAAATACTGAGTTGTCTAATTTGTGTCTCTTATATGCTTTAGGGAGTGAGTACAGGAGATGTATCAACTATAGGGATGAGGTCTGATCCACGCTCTCCAATGTCTGTGGGTGCAATAGGAGCATCAACACTGTCAATGAGGGCTAAAGCAGCTCGAAAAAGACAAGTCAATGCAACACACAACAGTAATTTCAGGTTGTTTTTAGTGTATTATTCTGATGGCTTCCACTTTTTAACTGAAATTTTCTTACAGGTCAGAATTTGCAGATGCAGGGATATTATTGCAATTTGCTGCTGTTGTCAGTTTATGAATTAGTTTACTTACTAGCCTTCAAATTTAATTATCATTTCACACTCTGTTATTTGTAATGATTGGCCAGCCCTTCTTCTTTTCATGCCAGTCATGTTAATGGCATTTTCTATCTTTTCAGCACATTTCCAAACTCTCCATTTACTGATATGGTTTTTAGAGGGCAAATAATCTGATGCTGGTTTTCTAGTTCATAAATTAATGAGCATGTGTTGTAACTAATCACATGACCAAACTTTTTTCGTATTAATCTTGTTCAGAACATTATGTTTAGCTTAACATTGATAAACATTGTAAACTTTAGAATGACAAAATTTGGATCTATGCTGTTACAATTTATATGAAAAACAGATCTTACTGTTTCATCATACTCATTAATAATAATAATAATAATGTCTATGATTCTGAAGATTATCGATGAGTGTAGTGTTTCACATGACTATGGCTATGGCTGCCTGCTTGTGTTGTATGTGCATTGGACTGTCGTTTGGTGGTTTTGATAGTCCCAGGTTCATACCCTGCCATCCCCCATCATTCTGCAGGACGTTCAGGCTAGGACGTACATTAGCTTCAACTCTGAAGGAACATGTAAAACACTAAAAACAGTGTTTCCCAAACTGTGTTCTGAAGAACCCTAATGTTCTACCAAGCCTGAATAGGTGACCCATGAACTATTGAATTAATTTATCTCTGTAAAAAAGGAAAGTGTTGCGCTAAATACTTAGAATGTGCGAATGCATTCTGTTAAGGAAAAAAGTTTGGGAAACACTGATGTCAAACATTTTACAAACTGACAAACCCTTTGATTAGGTGAGACTTGCACACAAAGGAAACAATCAATAGACTGCTGCAAGAATGTGCCTCAGTGAACTATACAAAAATTCCAAAAGTCTTAAACCAAATCACACAACAGAATTAATACATTTAACTTAACTTTTTTTTACAAAGTTGTAAGTCACAAAACAGCAGCTAGTTCTATTTGATTATAACATTAGTTTTTCCATTCAATGATAAAAAATTTGTAAACAAATATAGTGACAAATTACACAATAAACTGAGTATGAAATATCTGCAAAAAAGAAAGCCTATAACTTATATAGACTCATGATTGAACTTTTCAAAATGTTGATATTTTGTGACATTTAAACATTGTAATTTGTTTTTACGTTTTAATTTTGGCACAGAGCTGGATTTGTTCCAGTTGAGGAGGATGCTTTACACCGAGCGGGAATCAGGGGTCGCAAGCGTTATTTTCTTTATTGTGTCCTTGCAGGATTAATGATTGTTGCAGTTCTTAATATGGCTGTAAGTTAAATTATAATTACTTACAGAGCTCTATGATTCTAAGTTGAACCTTACTGTGTAAAGAAAAATATGGATGTAATTTAAGCCTTACTAATAATATAATATAATAATAATAATACTGTAAAATAAATCTTACCAACTCTGTGAGTGGAAGCTGAATCCTACTATAAGAGTATGTGCCGAAGGTGAATATAATATATTTATTTTAAAAATGAATTTATTAAACTCTTCTTAGAAAATAAAAATAATATAATAAAATTTATAAATGATATAAAATAATAGTTTCTTTAAAATATATTATTTTCTTCTACATTATAAAATTTACCTTATAATATTTTCTTACATTTTATTTTTAATTTATGAAATTAATTTAAGATCTCTCTTCAAATCAAGTCATATACCAGTAAACTTTCATTTTATCAAATTTTTTTTTTTTTAAAGTTCAGCTAAGAGCATGTAAAATCTTGCTGGTCTACTAATATATTTCAGATTACAGCATTGCTTCTGTATATTCTTGGTATGACTCACAATGGACTGACCAGCTTAGAAATGACCATGATACAAGGTCGAGATTTCCTTCGAGTGTTAGACAAAGCAAGCATTTATACCATGTCAATGGTGGATGCACCTCTGGGAGCTACATATGACAATAATTTAAGCATTGAAGCACCTAATGCTAAGGTAATTTATACTTAAACTTAGGCAGAATGTTCGTTGATAAAAATTTTGGAATTGCAATTGCTATAAGCACCCCTCCAAAAGAATATGGGGTTCCCTCTTTGATCATTGACTATATGCCATATTCCATTTTTTGTATCCATCACTGTGTTTTAAAAAAGGATTATACATTTTATAACATTTTGGTTTTTGAAAATATAGTTAATCAATTTCAAACAAAAAGTGGGCACACCATTTTGGAAACTGAATTGCAATCATTATTTCTTCCGATGCCCTTACTGATAAAGTTTTTTATACTATACCAGCTATCCAATTAATACTTTCTTGGTCACAAAGAGGATATTTATTGAAGAGTGAAGAAAATTGTGGGCTCTAAATTACAAAGCCTTTTTTTTGACAACAATGTCAATACTGTGTGAGCCAAAGAGATATAAAAATCCCTTGTTTTTTTTTAATTCTCCTATCAGATTTTGTGATCCATGGGGCAGATGATTTAAATCTCACCCATTTCAATGGACAATAGCTAATGAAGTTGTCTTATAGCCATGACAATGATCTGGCATTATTTTTTACAACTTATATCATGTATCTAACAGAGTTGGGTGACTCGATGACATATTATCATACTAAGTCCTAAGTTGAAAATACAAAAGTTCTCTGAATTTTGAGAAGGCTTTACATGTGTTTAAAATGCTTATGAGGTTAATTAGTCATGTTTAAGTTTTCACTTAAGCCTGCCTATCCAGAAACAGATTGAGTCATTGTTGTTGAGATGTTTAATATTTCTGTGTTGAAATAATGTATGTCTCGTGTGCTCAGTATTATTTGTATGATTTTTTTTACATTGTTTTCACTTACAGTTAGAGGTGAAAGTCAGAAACTCTTCAAAGAGGAAGGCTTCAGTTATTCTAGAGAAGAATGTGATCACTGTAGTAACCAACAACTTCTCTGTGAAGACAAGCAATGCCACTGACTGGTTCTCCACAAACCTAGCCTCTCTCACAGCACATGATCTAATCCTTAATCTCTCTGCCGATCAGGTCACTGCCAAGAAGGTAAGATATGTCACTGTATTGTTGCTTTTCTACAGAATATAGTTTGTCCATAAAAGAAGGCGAATTAGAGGCTACACAGCTTGTAGGTCCTAGCTTGATTTATTAATGTTTGATTAATGCACCTATATTACACTAAGCCTCTAAATATCTGTTCATTCAGCAAAATAATTGTTCTGCAAAAAAATTGAAAAGCTTTCTTTTGAAACAATTTTTTGATGAATGCAGCATGAATATTACATAAAGTCAATTGCCTACAAAAGCAATTTTTTGTTTCTGTTGCAAAGTTTTCTTTTTAAAATTAATATTTAGTAAGCAACAATTTATTTAGTAAGCAGCATTAATTAAGTTAGATATAAATATATTTACTTAATTATCTTGTTTCAAAATGTACACTTGCAGATTACCTTTAATACTCTCACCTATGCACAAGCATCCATTTAAGTATATCTCATCCTTAATAATGTTTAACTAACATAAATGGTTTAGTTAAATTCTGTGACAGGGATTATACTGACACTAATTGTTAGAATTGATCAAGGAATCAATGTCAGTAAGATCATATATTTATTTTTGCTTATAGATTTCCAGCAGACAAGACTATAAAGATTTGTCATTAGAATCTGTCAGAGGGGTGAATATTTCAGCCACTGAAGACTTAGCCATCAGCTCTTTGAAGACCATAGATATTCAAGCACAGACAGTCAACATCATCTCACAGGTAGTCTATGGAATTGCTATAATACTGATGGTTTATATATTTCAATCATTTTATTTTAAACAGTATTAAATAGAAGCTGGTGATAATGGCAATGTCTTTAATTCCAAAGATTAAGACTGACTGCAATGTTTCACATGACTAGGAAACTGGTGATTCTAATAACTAAAAATCAATGTATTAAAGTGTTAATTTGGGTTCTCATTTTTCTTATTTCCTCTTCTCATAATTTACCAACATGCCTTTAAACAAAACGTATTATCATTTTTTTGATAATTATGATGATTAACTTAAACCTCCCAAATTTTCAAAATTAAATTGTTTGTTAATTAACAAGTTTAGATTTGCTTTCAACAAATTAAAGAATAGCTGAAATCATTCAATCTAGAAAACTGTCTCTTAATTTCTTAACTTAATCATATCAAATATTGTTTAAGCAATGATACAAAATATGTTTTTATAATGTCCTCAGTGGGACTGTTATAGAGTTTTTTTTTAAATATTTAATTAGATTTTAAGAAAATGCAAAGCAGAAATTTTTTTAATAAAATAAAAATGTATTTTTTTTCCCCTAGTCTTCTACTACCATCAAAACATCTCATGGAATGTTCCTTGGCAAAGAACTACCAAAAGTGAACACTTCTAATGCTGCAGACTACAAAAACCTGACCTACAAATTATGTGTTTGTGCATCTGGTCGAGTGTTTAAAGTTCGAGTGAATAAACCAGGAATAACCTGTTTAGATGTCGATCTGGGACAGCTTCAGAAATTGTGTGGGAACAGTGTCTGATAGATCTTAAATTTTTTTTAAAATAACTTATGTTCGTGTTTTTTTTTTATTGCATTAAAAAAAAGGAATGATACATATTGATAGGCGTTTCTGCCTGTCTAGTGAGATTTAGATCTGATGTTCCTAATATTGTTGAATTGTCAATGAAGCCCTTAAGAAAAAAGTGCAGCAATTTTTGTCTGTGTATTCTTGCCAAATGTCACTGGACATTGTTCTCATCGGATATTTCTTTATTAAAGTTGGCGCAAGCCCCTGGCTGGGTTTGTCTGTAGAACTGTTCCATAACATTAGCCAAATTAGCACTACATTGACGTAGAGCTAGGACTTCACACTGACGCCGTTGGAATATCACACTGTATAAGAATAGAAAAAGAGTTGTAAATTTCATTGGAGCTGTGTTTATGCAAACTGTAGTGTTTATGTAATATTTATATTCATTTTATTTATAACATACTTAAAGTTGTGATGTATTTAGCTTTTTATTTTGTGGGATTTCATATATATACTACTATGCATTCTACTACCAAAACTTAAATGGCAGTGTTTAAATCTATGCAATCATAATAATTTAAAAAAAAAAGCCAATTCAAATAACATCTTATTTAATATACAATGTATCTTTTTTTTTTAAGTTAATAATTATTCTAAATATATATTCACTCATTAATTTTTTTGTACCTGCATAATAATGTTTCCATGGTAGACTTTGATAGTTGTTCTGAAGGAGGTGCAAATTTTTTGACAACACCCATGTAGAAGAAATAATCAGCAAGTTCACTCTGGCAGTGGGTCATTTTCACCTTTGATAGACAACTGAGGACATCACTGCCTGCCTGCTCTATAGCTGGGGTGTTTCAAAAATTGAATGCCAAATTAATGATGAATTTATTGTCATGCTTTAAATAGATAACTGCTTTAGCCAAAACAGTGATATCTATATTATTCGGATAATATAATCATATTAAACACATGTAGCCTACTATATATTTTATACATAAATATATATTTTACACTTATACATTTTCATGTGTATCTATAACAATTGTTTCATTTAGCATTGCTTTGATATAGTGACTTTGGAGTTTCAAAGACAGCAGTCTCATCAAGTCTCTTGAGTAGACACAAAGATGGATCTATTTATGTTTGATCAATGAACCATTAAAAATTGTTTCATTAACATTAGTATCATTTTTTATACATAAATGTTCAGAATTATTCTTATCCTTTATTTAAATTGATTTTCTCACCAAGAGAAGCAAGTGAATTACAGTTGACTCATTTGCTTAGCCCACAGTTCAACAAGGCCTAATGCAAGTATATATTATTACATCTTTCATGTTTCTCAATAGACTTTGATCTTAGGCTAAATCCTTATTAAAAATCACATCCACTTCTACTGTTCTTGGCTTGAAATACAATTGTTTACTAAGGTACATTTCTGCCCGTATAGACTGTTTTCAGACACTTTTTTTTAAAAATAGCTCTTATAAATTGGGAGAAGGTTTTTAGGCGCTCAGTAAACACAACTCTGCTCGAGTCTGTTGTCGAACCTCGAGCTGCCTTGATAGGTAACCAAGCCAAGCTCAAACGTACTTAGCCTCTCCACCACATCTCATGTTTCTATAGATACCATGATGGAACTAGAATCTATAATTTATGTATGACCACTGAACCTTAAAAAATTGTTTTATAATTTATAGCCTTTGTCTGCTAATTATTTTGCTGTAGGCCTATAATATACTTATTGATGATTTGTAGTCTAGTCCTCCATATTTAAAAATGCAAAAGACATGTTTTGTAGTAGAGCACTTTGCTATTGGTGAGTTGCAATATTTCAGGCAACCTTTGTAGACAGATGCGATGGTATTTAAATATTCGGTTACCAAATACTCTTACCGTTTGAAGATCATCTGGAACTATAAACTATATATTTTTGTATACCTTGGCACTTTGTTTTCTTTACTTTTGTTAAAACATTTTATCTTTTATAATGCATTAAATTAAATGTTACAAACAAAGATATTCTATAAATACATGGTGATGTACTTGACAACACATTTTTAAAAAAAAGATCAAAGAAAGGGGAGGTAACTAGTCACAACACACAAATCCATGGCTCGTTGTGTACGTTTTAAGACTACATTCCATAATATGCCGTTGACTTGCAGTTTCAACATTGGAACATGCTATTGAAACTTAAAAGTTACGTATAATTCACATTGTCAACGTGTAGTCACAAATTTAAGAATAGTAATTGAATCTGGAGTCTCAATTTGTAACACCTATTAGTCTCTCAAATTAGCATCTTCAGCAACGTACCATATACAAATAAGTAAGAATTACCTTTCAGGCAAATTGTCTACATTGTACCATATACAAGAAGTTCATGCAATAGCATGGGCATATTGAATCACAACATAATATGTCGTCTTGTTAGAGATGAGGAGAGGTGAGAATATTTTTAAAAAAATAGCAATTTAGAAATATCTTACAGCTGTGCTTGCATACAAATAAATAATAGTCACGAGTCTTATTTGAGTGTAGTTTCTATAACAGGTTATACTGTTATAGCCTTTTATTTAAAGAAATGTGCTTTATGAAAAGTATAATCTTTAATATATTAAGAATAACCCATCATCTGCTTGTAGTGCTCCTATCAGAATAATTGTAAATGCCTAGTTTATACAAGTCTATATAGGCTACAGTTCGCGGTCAACGAATTTGCGTACGCTACCGCCTCTTTTTGGTTTAACAATTAACCTTAGAAAAACAGAAGTCATGTTCCAGAAGTCGCCAAATAAAATCTACTCAGTCCCAAAGATCACTGTGTATCACACCCTTATCTTATCTTATATAATACAGACGTTACTTCAAAAAAGAAGATGATTACGTCCTACGCGTCATGCATTTAGTCATGCATATTAACCAGTGACTTAAATTCTGCCAAGTCACTGGTTTTCCTGGCTAGCTCAGGCAACCCATTCCATGCTCTAATAGCACTAGGGAAGAAGGAGTATTTGTACAAATTTGTCCTAGCATATGGGACGAGGAATGTGCCTTTATCTTTGTGTCTTTCAGAGTATTTTATTAAATTTTGTTTTTGTATTTGAAGATTATAGTTCAGTGTTTTATGTATTATTGCTACTTTACTTTTGAGCCTTCTGTCCTGAAGGCTTTCTAAATTTAGTGATTTTACTAAAGGTGTTACTCTAGTCAAATGTGAATATTCGTTTGTTATGAATCGCACTGCTCTATTTTGTGTCTGTTCTAGTTTCTTAATGTTTTCTTGAGTTGAGGGGTCCCAAACAGAGGATGCATATTCTATTATTGGCCTAACCAAGGTTAAATAACATTTTAGTTTTATGTTCTTATTAGATTTATAGAAATTTCTTTTAATAAATCCTAATGCTTTGTTTGATTTTTTTTGTAGTTTCATCAATATGTGGATTCCATGACAGTTTTTCATTTATTATAACACCTAGGTATTTTGCGTTTTTAGTCTGTGTTACTGGTTTGCCATGAATAAGATAAGTGGAATTAATTTGTTTTAGTTTTTTTGTTACTCTTAACAACTGACATTTTTCTGGGTGGAAAGACATACTCCAATTTGATTCCCATTTCTGTAATTCATCTAATTCTCTTTGTAAAATATCTGTGTCTTGTGTTGTTTTTATTGTTCTATATATTATGCAATCGTCTGCAAATAATCTGACTTTTGTTCCTGAACTAATGCAATTTGGTACCCTTAACGTGGTAGACCACTTCACAAATCAGGGAAGTATTCATAGTATTAAATGGCTCATCGCTTTCAAGGCAAATTAATAACCCTCTGGCCAGGGCCAGTGGTGCTTTAGGACGCCTCCAATGGTGAGTGTTCTGAAATAAATAGCTTCTCCTGCCTGCAAAAATCAGTGTCTACCAAGCAGTGGTTCTCTCTCAACCCTTCTATATGGATCTGAGACATGGCTACTATACCGACATCAACTACGACTTCTTGAACGTTTGCGCTCCATCATGTACAATCAGTGTCAAGACCGCACTACAAACAGAGATGTTCTTGCGAATGGACAGTATAGAGGGATTGCTTATAGTTCGATAGTTACGCTGTGCACGGCACGTATCCCGTTTTGGGGACGATCGTATGTCAAAGGCAGTCTTTTTTTAGGGAGCTGAAAGGTGGTCGGCGTAACAGAGGTGCCCCACGGAAACGCATTGGGAAACACATTGAAGACCAGCTTAGGCGCCAACTTGCATTAGCTGACTGAAGAAAGCATCTGGTTGCAAGCGACTTCGGAACGAGACAGCTGGAGATCACTTACAAAGGCCGCGGTATACACAATTGAGACCAAAAGGAAATCCGCTGCCGAGGACACACGTAGACGGCGAAAAAAGAATCTATAAATAGACCACAGGCAGCCTGTAATTCAAGGGGTGCAACTTTAGGGTGAAAATGGGCTATTTCATTACATTACCAACAAATTTGTAGCAAAATTCGCATTCACGACAATGATAGCTAAAATGAGCGCTAAAAGAAAGGGTAATCACCAACTTTTTAGATCTACCTGATATATTAGCGCAAAGGCTATCATAAGCCTTTGTGACCATCTTGGGGTCAAAGAAGGAGCCAATGATCTGAGCCATACTGTCGCTGCTCTGCTTCAAACTTGTGTCCAGGCACCGGACGAATGCATTCCTGTTGCTGTGGATACAAATATAGGACACACGTAAATGAGACATTTATATCAGTTACATTAGTTAGACTGGGGTTCTAGAACGAGACAGAGTTATATCAGTTACATTAGTTAGACTGGGGTTCTAGAACGAGACAGAGTTATATCAGTTACATTAGTTAGACTGGGGTTCTAGAACGAGACAGAGTTATATCAGTTACATTAGTTAGACTGGGGTTCTAGAACGAGACAGAGTTATATCAGTTACATTAGTTAGACTGGGGTTCTAGAACGAGACAGAGTTATATCAGTTACATTAGTTAGACTGGGGTTCTAGAACGAGACAGAGTTATATTAGTTACATTAGTTAGACTGGGGTTCTAGAACGAGACAGAGTTATATCAGTTACATTAGTTAGACTGGGGTTCTAGAACGAGACAGAGTTATATCAGTTACATTAGTTAGACTGGGGTTCTAGAACGAGACAGAGTTATATCAGTTACATTAGTTAGACTGGGGTTCTAGAACGAGACAGAGTTATATTAGTTACATTAGTTAGACTGGGGTTCTAGAACGAGACAGAGTTATATTAGTTACATTAGTTAGACTGGGGTTCTAGGACACACATAACTGAGTCACTGTCAGGCTACTTTAGTTGGACTGGGGTGCTCGGTATGTTCATATAGTGAACTATCAATATGGCTTTTAAAAAATTTCTTCTCTAATTTCCTCTCCCTGTTTCTAATGTCTTCCATCAGATTTATATTAATCTGTAGGCCCTATTATGTATTACCGTTTGTATGCCACACCAAATTTAGAAAGGCGGTGAATCATTGTAAATAGAGATTTATTTATACGTTTTATTGCCGTACATGGAGTGTTGTACGAAAAGATTACTAAACTGTTTGAATAAGCCAGTGTTTCTCAAACTTTGTTTCGCGAAGCCTGAATAGGTGTTCCACGAATTACTGTAGGCCATCAAGTGAATTTATCTCTCTAAAAAAAATAAGCGAAAGTGTTTCGCTAATTTTTTAGAATGTGCCAAATGTTCCATCCAGGAACAAGTTTGGGAAACACTGGAATAAGCTATTAAGAATTTACTAAACCATATTTCCAATGTCCATATTGAAAGACCGGTGGAAAAATAAAAAGAACAGCTCGGTGATAAAACGAAGACTGAATCCACTATTTTATTTTCGCTAGAGAGAAAGTCAAGTTCATCTTTCAGACGTTGCGATCTACGGGCAGACAAAGTAAAGGTCATCGATTGCTGTGGCCCACGGTAAACGAGGGCGTCATGTGTGAATAACGACCAACTGCCTTTATTTTTCTCCTACTAATCTCAGGTACCCAATAAAGTTGGATGGTGAAATTCAAAATCTCATTTTTGAACGAGATTTGACCCCCCCCCCCCAGAAAAAAAAAAACAACTTATAGGCCTGCTAGTAAAATATGAATGTGTTTTCAGTCGTAAACATACCCGCAAATGATGGAGAATAGTTTCATCATTGAAAACTGTTTATCTATCTGATCCATTTCTGATGTACCATTGTTGGCAGTGGTGTTGACCTCACTCGGAGTAGTGTGATTGTCAAGACTGTTCACGCACAACAGGATGTCATTCCAGATAGTTGTGCACCTCCCAGGGGCCCCAATCAGCAATGTGAGAATAGCTGTTGGCAGATACAAAGGACGATTTATTATTTTTTTTTTACATATTTTTTTAAAGAAGTATTTGTATATTCAAGCTACTAACAAATAAACATCATTGTGGCAACTGAATAGCTTACAGTGATTACAGGACGTCACATATTACCACGCAATCCCTAAAAAAAATGTAACCACATTTAAATCCTAAAGATTAAAGCCAGAAGGAAGAGTGTTCATTTTCTCTGCAGTCAAACAGAGTGTAGGCTACAGTGATCGTGGTAAATTCTAAATCTATAATCTCTGACTGGTATAACAATAATATGGACAAAGTTTAGGATATTTTTGATTTGCTTTGTGTTCTGAAGTAGGGTTAGCTAAGACTGTGGAACGGATGACGATGTACGTGGCAATGTGGCATTAATAAAGTTAGCTTTTCCTTTACCGCTTTTCAAGTCATCTGGCGCTCCGGAGTCACCGTTCTGTCTTTACAGAACAAGATACGAATCTTTACACAAACGTTAAGTTATACAAGAGAGTCACAAAAAAAAAAAAACAAAAACAAATATGGAAAAACTCCAGACCTTCGCCGATTGCCAAAGCCATATATTGGGAATTCGTTGGCCCGAAAAGATAATCAATTGTCAAATTGGTGGAGAGAACCAAGCAAAAACCCATAGTCCAAGATTATAGAAATCGAAAATGGAGCTGGATAGGACACACCCTGCGAAAACCATCTGCAAGGCAGGACTTGGTTGGAATCCACAAGGAAAGAGGAAAGTGGGCAGGCCCAAACAAATTTGGAAGAGGTCAGTCATCAGCGAAGCTGGGGATACTGGAATGACATGGGAGCAGATGAAGAAAGTTGTCCAGTACATAGAGGTGATGGGCTCATAGGAATAAGTCAGTAAGTCCGTCTAAAGTCTAAACTAAAGTAACAGCACAACTAAACCATATAACAGATACGCTTACGACATAGAGTAAAAAAGTGTCAGTTAGGCTTAGCTAATTTAAATAATGCTTAAGAGTAGGCCACTGAAGATATTAATTATTTGTTGTAATAATTTCGATCCAGTTTTCATTCTGCTTTACATGATTTAACAGGGTCAGTTTTACGACAGTGCAAAGCCCAGAGCCTCATCATTTCCAAAAATATTTGTAACTAAATATGCAAAATAGGCCTATAAGATATGGGAGTAAGGGAAATGAGATTAAATTTACAAGCAGGTTACTCTATTTCACTAAAAGGCCTATGATATGCTTTTAGAATTATTATCATTATTAAGTGCATTTATATTAAAGCTTGAAGAGAGTAGGTGACCTCTGTTAAAGATTCCTGCCATTGAACCATTGGTTTTCGCTAATAAACATTATACTTAAATAACACTTAAAAACTAAAGTTCCCCTTTCAGACCTTCCGATCTATAGGGCAGATGATGTTAAGGTCATCTGTTTCTTTGGCCAAAGGTTAACGAGCAGGGTGTTAGATCGCCAGCACAACGAAGAAGCGCCTTTACTTTCACCAACTAAAGTCAGGTACCCATTAGAGTTAGGTGGACTCAGAAATTACATAGCTTAGAAATACAATTGTAAAAAAGAATTATTTTTTGATCAAAAGTCTAAAACCATTTGCATAAATGTGCTTTGTTACTATTAATAGTGAATGTTTATAAAAATGGTGTTTTTTTTTTAATGAAAAAACTGCTTGCATAATTCATTTAAAAATTAGACATTTCGCTTTCAGAAAAGAAAAACGTTGCCGTTGCATTAGAACTTTGAATGATTTAAAATATCATGATGTTCGATTTTCATTTTCTCCTCTAGTTTCTGAGATCTAAACGGGGCGGACGGACTGACAGGTCACACAAAACTAATAGCGTCCTTTCCCCTTTCGCTGGCTGCAAAAAAATGTATGAAATAAAATATTGTATTCTTTATAATTGCATCTTCTTTATGGCTATATTGTCTTTGATACGTGTTAAAAACAAACAATAAAATTAAAATCTTATGATAGAAATGTAATCAAATAATAATTTTAAAAAAATTATTGCGAATTTACAGAAATAGAATAAAAAATTCTAAGTTTTTATCACTAAACTAAATTTAGCCTATATATTGTAGAGATGCACTTTAGGTGATCGCTAGTGAACGCACAATTATGACGACATTAATCCAAAGGCATAGATAGACAGTTGATGCTAGGTTTTCATAGTGAATAACATCTTGAACGTTATAGTGACTGAGACCATACCTTTCCTTTTCTGAACTTAACATTCGTATTAGATCTACGGCAGATGACTTGGTCTATTCATTGTTACTTCAATCTTGTGTAAGTCTTGATCTGTACGTCTGTCAAACACTACGCGCACAGAAATAGGCTACTCAAGCAGTCCTCTGATCAATACAAACTCTCAGATCCAGATTAGACATATCACTAATCACACTATATATGTTTACTAACCTGTATAGAACCAACACAGCTTCATGGTGAGAGTGAACCACAGTAATTAGGCCCTAAGTGAAAGAAATCGTTTAAAAAGTAACTGATGTTTTAGGGTCAATAATAGCTAAGTAAATTACGGAAATCCATGAACATTTTCTTTTTAAATACTGAACTGTTCCGGCCTTCTGTGTTTAAGGCTATTTCCTTTTTTTTTTTTAAACCAACTTTCCTGTATATGTTTGTGGAAGAAGAAAACACGACGGCAAAGTGTTAGATCTCTCTCGTCTGCTGGGTTTAAAATGGCGAGTAAACAGTCAATTGTTTGTTTGGTAAAGTGTATTTACTCTCAAAATCGAAATAACAACTTAGTTTTGGTGGTTTCTCCCTAAATTCCACCCACACTTTATTCGATTACCCAAGTTATCTTTTATCTCTATTACATCCTAGCCCAAACCTCCCGCAGAACGGTGGGGTAGGCGGCGGGAAGGGTTCAAACCCGGGACTATCGAAACGATAGTCCATAGCGCATACCACAAGACCAAGAAGCCATCCGACCAAACTGACATTTATATTTCATTATGTCTACATTTCCTGAAAGACATCTTGCCATTTATTTGTGTTTAAGAAAATAGGGAGGTGTGTCATTCTGCATTGTTAATCTCCAAAGGGTAGATGATGCAAAGCCGCTGTTTCTATGGCTTCGGTTAACGAGTATGTAATGTGGTCAGCACAACGACCAATAGCTTTGACCTTACACCAATTATTGCCAGGTTGTCACATTAGAGGTAGGTGGACTTGTAGGCATTCTCGTTTTGAATAGGTATACTTGAACTATTACACGAAGCTTCATCTAATATGCTTTTATGTAGATAGAAAATTTTATTTTTCAACGATACAAATTGGCAACTTGAGTGCAAAGGAGCAAATATAGGCCTATGGGTCCATTTTTTAAAAAAGAGTGTTAGTCATACACTGACTTATCCATCAACATTTTGTTGCTAAAAATCTGACTGGAAGATTGCATGAATGTTATTTGTTATTATCGCAGTTAACTGAATCTCAAGCAACACGTTAAATACTTGATTGTTTATGCGAGAGCATCCTCATTGCACTGTGCGGAGTTGTAAAAAAAGCCCCAACAACCTTGTCACAATCCAGGCACCGTTCTTCAAGGGGCTGTTACATAATTGGCGTGTCCAGCATGGTTTAGCCTGGTATAGAAAAGGAAAATGGAGTGGGTCCCTGTGTACGCGGTCTTTGGCCGCGAGTGTGACCCCCCCCCCCCCGCAAGACAAAACAGTGTACACTGTTCTCATTCAGGCCGGTGAGAGGGAGCTCTTGATCGCTTTTGCTGGCCTAGAGTTCCAAGAGCCGAAGGCTTAACTCTTCCTAACAGTTTCAAGAAGAACAAGATATCACTGGCAAAAAGAAAAAAAAATCATATACGACATATATTTGGATTTTACAATTTAAGTACATAAAAAAGGTGATTCAGCAACTTAATGTGTACAACAAAATGCTGGTGGAGGAAGAGTGGATGGTGTCAAAATTATGTACATGCAGTTAATATATCCCCCCCCCGTTATCTCATACTTATTCCCTGATAAAACTTGTAGTATTATGGATTTGGCGCCATAGCCAGTTACGGTGCATTACGAGTTACATAAAGATCGCAGTCACTCAATTTAGGCGTTCGAGTTAGTCTACCTGATAATGCACAGTTTGAAGTTCAGTTTTAAAGTTAGCCAAAATTTTATTTTAGTGTAGCAATTAGACAATCTCACCAGTAGCATTCCCGGCTCTGTACTTTTCCGAAGTTTAAAGGCTGGTCATCATGTTTTTAACAAACAGGTCTTTTTAAACAAACAAAAGGTAATCTGCCCGAACTGAACGCGCAGAGCTCGACAGGTCAAGCTGGGTCACCGTGTGTCCAATATCCTGGTATTTAACAAAACCTGACGTCTCAGTTGGTGCGGCTACCTTGTTATAATCTTTCACGCCAGCTTGGGACCTTGGGTGTATCCAGCTACCTAAATACGAAATCATGTGCAAAAAGGGTTCTAAATGTGTGATATTCGTAGCCCTATTTATACGAGACTTCAATAGGTCAATTTTTTTGAAGGGAGGGGGGATTTAGACAGTGTTATGGTACATTAGGCATGCCCCATACAATGGTTCCCGGTCACTTCATCCCCTGTCATTTTATCCCCTGGTCATTTCATCCCCGGTCATTTCATCCCCTGGTCATTTCATCATTTTATCTAACAAATAGTCATGGGCGTAGCCAGGGGGGGGGGTTGGGGTTCAAACCCCCCCCGAAATGAAATCCCCCCCTTGGGGGTGGGATCGGAATTTAGTGAATGATTTTTTGCTTTGATTTTGTTTATTTTAGGAGAGATTTTAATACTAGACCATCAATTGCCCCAGCACAACCAATGGGGTTTTGAGTTTAAAACCCCTAACCAGGGGGTTTTGAGTTTAAAACCCCCTACCAGGGGTTTTGAGTTTTAAACCCCCTACTTGGGGTTTTTGCAGTTAACCCCCCCTCTTCTATAAAACAAAACAAAAATGCAAACGAAAATCCCCTAATTCCAAGAGCACAGTTAAGGGAGATTTTGATTTTAAAACCCCCTCCAAAATTTACGATAAACCCCCTCTTCAATATAAAAAAAAAAGTTAATTACGCACTCAAAATGTTATGTGCGTAGCTAAATGGGTTTTGACTTAGTTTTTAGTTTAAACCCCACTTCAGCGGGGTTTGAAGGTAAAAAATACCTCTTTAATAATAAAAACAAAGCAAATTATACACTCAAAATGTTTTGAGTGTAGTCAAAGGGGTTTTGAGTTTAAACCCCCCTCCAGGGGGGTTTGAGGCTAAAAAATACATCTTCAGTGTAAGAAAAAAAAGCAAATTACGCACTCAAAATGCTATGAGCGTTGCCAAAAGGGGTTTTGAGTTTAAACCCCCATTCAGAGGGGTTTAATGCTAAAAATACCTCTTCAATATAAAAAAAAGGAAATTACACACTAAAATTATTTGAGCGTAGCCAATCCAATCAGGGGTTTTGAGTTTAAACCCCTCTTCTACAGATGGCGTTTGTTTAAAGTTTAAAACCCCTCCAGATGATTTTGAGTTTAAGATCCCCCTACAGAGCATTTTGAGGTGGAAAACCCCCAAAAGATGATTTTGACGATAAAACTTCTCTTTTCGATATAAAATCTAAAGCAAACTACAGTCACTTAATTCCAAGAGCGTATTCAAGAGTGGTTACACATTTTTACCATTGGCAGGGCTCCCTTAATAAAGTGTAGTGAATAGTCATCTGCCGAAATTGAAAAACACTAAATGTGGCTCAACAAAGATGGCTAAGACAGATTTTAGTAGTCAGTTATAGAGATCGGGTTTAAATCAAGGAAATCCTATGCCGAACTGGGAGTCGACCCTTTAGTAAGATTGTGAGAGAGCGACGCATGAGGTTTGCGGGACATGTTCTCCGACAAAATGAATTACGCATAAGAAGAGTTGCAATGATATCCTTGTACAACTTGACGCCACTCATTCATTGAGGTCCTCATGGCAGGTGGGAAGAGGCTTCAGACATTACTAGTGACAGAATTTTACGGAAACAGCTTGACGTCAAATGCTCCGAACGGCGCGGTAGGGTCTAAGTCAGTAAGAATAGCACATTAGGTTTTTGAAATAAAACATTTTAATAGCAGGGAAATGCACTGTAGATACCTCAGAATATGCATTTTGTTGGCTTTCAATACCAGAAATAGTGCTTGGCGGCGGGGCTTCGCCCCGCGCTAGCGCTCCCCAGGCCCCATTGCTAGTAATGGCAGGGAATCTGCAATTTTATGGAAACAGCTTGACGGCATATGTGCCAAACGGCGCGGGAGGGTCTAAGTCAGTAAGAATAACACATTAGATTTTTGAAATAAAACTTTTTAATAGCAGGAAAATGCACTGTAGATACCTCAGAATATGCATTTTGTTGGCTTTCAATATCAGAAATAGTGGTTGGCGGCGGGGCTTCGCCCCGCGCTGGGGGAGCTCCTAGCGCTCCCGCAGACCCCCTTGCTAGTATTGGCGGGGAATCTACAATTTTTCCACTAACTCATGGAAGAACCTATTCTAGGGCACAATAAACGTCTTCCGAAAGAATGAAGGGTCAGAATGCAATAAAGATTATGTACACACACACACACACACACATAAATACATATACAAAAAAAAATTCGCGGGGTCGGGGGGGGGGGAGAAAAAAAAATCCCCACCCCCAAACCCCCCCCCGAAAAAAAATCCTGGCTACGCCCATGCAAATAGTAATTGTAAAATCATGAAATAAGCAATATTTAATATATTCATTTTGATTTACATGACATAAAGTGTAATGCATTAGATAAGAATCAAATTATAGGCCATTAAAAACGATAAAAATTTAATAAATATAGAGGTCATGTAAAAAGTGTTTTTGTGTTTATTTACACCAATCAATCAGATAGTGGGGTGGGAAAATTTACATCGAGAGAGAGAAAGAGAGAGAGAGAGAGAGAGGGAGAGAGAGAGAGAGTCACGCCCTACATGTAAGATCGATAGAAATATGAAATAAATTGTGTTATAAAGTCGTATAACACAATCTACGGCATTAATGTTTATCTTATCTAATCTTATATAATACAGACGTTACTTCAAAAAAGAAGATGATTACGTCCTACGCGTCATGCATTCAGTCATGCATATTAAACAATGACTTAAATTCTGCCAAGTCACTGGTTTTCCTGGCTAGCTCAGCAACCCATTCCATATTCTAATAGCACTAAGGAAGAAGGAGCATTTGTACAAATTTGTCCTAGCATATGGGACGAGGAATGTGCCTTTATCTTTGTGTCTTTCTGAGTATTTTATTACATTTTGTTTTTGTATTTGAAGATTATGGTTCAGTGTTTTATGTTTAAAGGCAATGAAAGCAAAACTTATACAGCCGCCATGATATCCTGAGGATGGGTGAAGTCAGACTATATTAGAAAAAAAAAAATAAAAAATTTCAAGGCTAAAAATGAGATTGAAAAATAAAATTAGGTGAGAGATGGTCGTCAGGAGTTATCAGTGGCATGATCATAAGTATTCTAATCGTTCTCATCTCTTAAAAGATTTCCACTTCTTTCACCAAACCTTGGCCTTTGATCATTACGTCATGCACAGGGTAATATTTTAATATCCCCCGCATCCAACAGAAGCGCTATAGCTAAGTACACAATCAGATTTACAATACATTATAAGATTTCTCATCAAGAATGTAAAGTGGAAGGCAAAACACTATATAACTTGTCAAAAAATATCAAAAAGCATTCAACATAATCATATTATATATTAGATGAAATAAGGGCTTAAAATCAAAGCCTTAACAGCACAATGAAACAATGAATAAGAAAAATATTTAATTCGGTATGAAATGACCGGGGGTGAAGTGACCGGGGATGAGATCACCGGTCACCCCAAACAATATACTTTTTCTATGCACGCGTTGCAGAGGCGCCAGCTGCATCTACACTAGACAACTGTGAGAAGAGGCCGACCGAGCAAGGTGCGGGTAGTACTGACCGCATGGGGCAACAATTGGTGAGGGCTATCAAACCACCATCATTCCATTAAGTATACAACTTTAACTCGAGATTTCGACTTATCGGTTTGCGAGTTGTTTTTTTTTAAAAAGCCCCAACAGTCCGTAATGGAGAATTCTATCTTTATCTGGGTATCGTGAAGAAGGCAACAAAGAAATGGAATGAAAAATCAAGGAGATTTCTAATTAGAAGTAACAAAATTGCTATCCCTGAACGATCCGATAGCTTATGCTTCTAGACAGTGGCGTAGCAAGGTAGGGCGTTCTTTTGTTGGTAGTGGAGTCATTACATTCAATTCACTTCTTCGACTAGCTTACTTTACTTAAACTTAGGTCATCCAGCGCAGTTTGGCGCAGAAATCAGTGTCAAGCAGAAATCGGTCTCAATGATAATCATCGCGTTTAAATTCCTTTGTTTTATTGCTTTTCTTGAATATCTAGATCTGTATGTTAGATATGTAATAACAATGAGTAAATTATATTAGAAATGGATAGAGTTAAACTGCCATTGTGTGTCCCTATTGGTCTTGAGCAGGGTTCATTTGAACCCCTTCGCGCCATTGATGCTACGCCACTGCTTCTAGATCATTAACAGATACATCGAAAAGGTGGGCACATATTGAAAACGAATTATTGGCAGTGGTCGTACCTCTATAGCGTCTGGTAGGACAGTAATTGTTCAAAATTATCATAAACCACTGGAAAACATTCTTCAAAAACATCTCAGCGCTGCTCTTAGAAGGCTACATAGTCTCATAAAATGATGCGTCTATAAAATAAAGTTCCCCTATCAGACCTTGTGATCTATAAGGAAGATGATGTTAAGGTCATCTGTTTCTGTGACCTACAGTTAACGAGGGTGTCATGTGGCCAGCACAACGAACAACCCGCCTTTACTTTTCCCCAACTAATGTCAGGTACCTACCCATTAGACCTGGGGTGGACTCAGGGGCACCCAAAGATCCCGCAATTAAAAGTCCCAGTCTTCATAATGATTCGAACCCTAGACTCCGGTTCGGAAGTCAAGCGCTTTACCGCTCAGTCACAGCGCCTCCTTGGTACGTCCTTATCGCTATTTCGGTTTTTTAGGGGAGAAAATTTGTTCATAGCCGACACTTTAAGTAGAGACCCATAGGAGGTAACGAGTGATATCCCCTTACGTTTGTGTCAAAACATTAGGACTAGCAATACTAGTGCTGGAGAAGGTCAGAATTGAGACAGGGAAAGATGGAAGTGGTATTTTCACCTAGAGACATGATAACATACGAAGATAATTACACCAATGTCACTTCGCAAAGAAATAAAAAAAAAAAAAGCTTCTAGGAGTTGGTTCAATGAGGAGAAGAACAAAAGAAACGGTTTTCTGACCTGGACGATCAGCAACAATTAGGGATTTATTTATATTTATTTTTTTGTTTACTTTATGTAGTTATATGGATTAAAATAAGTTGGACCTGATTCAGCTTCGTTTGCATATATACTTTCAAAAACTTTCAAAGTTTCATTGCTTGTCTTGAAATTTTGTCTTTCTATCGGCTATTCTAGATCTATTTCCTGCAAAGCGAGAAATTCCATTATACACAACAAAAAGATAGATGTTAAGGTATTTTCAGGGTTAGAGCCTTTAGAGGTGCTGATTGCATATTCTTTATAGGAAACCTGTGTGTATTTTGTGTTGTTCAAACTTTTTTTTTCCAAAAAGGTCTTAAATTGATTCTATATTGAGGAAAGTTTTCTTTGCATAGCTTTCTGTATTTTAGTCATTTCGGAAGTTGACTCTTAGGCATTCGGATGTGATTAGCCCATGGAACTATTATTTCCATGATTAGCCCATTGTGAGAAATTTTTACTTTAGCTTGGCACATGCACACACATCTAGATTTTTATCTAGATATATAGGTTTGTGAGCTCACATTTTGAAGCTGTAATGATTTTTAACTGCAAAGGCTTACTTCACAACTTATTTACTCGAAACCTCAAGTAAATTTCTAATCTACATTGAAGTCTAGATAGATATCTAGATCTAGATCTAGTCTACATCTAGATTCTAGATCTATATAGTTAATATAGATTTAAGACATCATATTTTATTGTAACTATGCGTAGCGTAACAAAACACCATATCTATTTTTATAGACAAATGGATGACGAGTTTATAGATGTTAACAGTTTTTTCCCAGGACTAACCATTCACCATTGAGTCCATTGCCATATATATAATCAATATTACAATTATTATTATTGAATTACGGAGCTATAAGAATTCAAACGTAAAAATTATTAAAATTGCAGCGGCAGGGATTAGGTTTTTTAACAGTTAACTTGTAACTTGTTTGTTAGACGGAGATGACTATAACTAGATCTATAGATACATCTGTTTAGGCCTCATGGAAAACTAGGATTGCGCAGAACACAGTAGACAGTTTGTAAACATTGACTTAAATAATTTGGTCTGGACAAGACAAAAGACAGAATCTGTCACAGATGATGCTAATGAACTATAACTAATGTCACTAATGACAAATAATGATAGACTTGTCACTTGATAGACTACTCCACATTGGACCATACCATATCGCCATATGATGGTGATGGCATATCATATGTATGGATCTATATTCTGACAGTCTACAATTTCATTTGCCATTACTCAAATTACTGGCATTAAATAGATGATACTTATATCAGTATTTTTTTTTATTAGTAGACTAAAATAAATACTTTTAAAATAGAGTGTATCAGGTTTTAAATGAAGAATCTCTCTAGATCTAGTATTCTAGTATACAAATTGGTAACAAGCGTTACAAGGACATAGATATTTATCTAAATCATTGTGATTTATGGCATATGTTAATAATTATTATATCAATTTTCCATTATAATTTTTTAAAATGCAAATAACAAATTTAATTTATGTAGTTTTTTCCTGCTGACAATTTAAAAAAAAAATGTAATTAAATTTATATTTATTGCGTAGCCTAGATCTATAGGGGAGTATAGTCAGATAACATTATAGGAAACGGACTATATCTATTTAGATTTTATTTGTAATGATAATCTCCATTGTTTGACTCTTTTGAGTTTTAGTTGAATAAACATTGCAACACATAATCTGAAAGTAGTATTATATATATAATATATATATATATATACTATATATATTTAGTTTCTTCTTGAAACAAGGCAAAATCTGGTGTGATTAATCAATGATTCAATCCAATTCTGGAGCGGCAAAGTTTGCCACAGTATCATTAGGGAGAATCAATAATTGCTATGTTTATAACTTTGTCAACATGTTGGCTGGTTCTTCTATGTAAACTAATACTGATAACTGATCTATCAACAATTTTAATCTCTAGTTTTAGGTTATATTCTAGATTCAGACTAAATAGACTTTAGCAGACTATTCAAGAATCTAGCATTTAGAAATATTAAAAATAGCTAGGAAACATTCTACAAAGCTGGTTTTTAGGTAGATCTAGATCCATATTATATATACTAGATCTGTAGTCAATATTGATATTGTCTATGTCTACAATTACACAGTTTTTGCATTAATTAGGTATACCATACTCTTCAAGTGTCTTAGTGTTGTGCTATAGAATGTGCTAGAACATTACTATAGAAAATTTTGGATATATAGTTAAAAATAGTTTTAGATTTTTATTGACACTATAATCTAGATGTAGACTATATATATATATTTTTTATATTAAATTCTAGATCTAGATCATCATTATTCTTTAGGCAAAGCAAGCTTTTATTATTCATATTATGAATATATGGCATAAACATCAATTTTTCAAGGCCAGTGGATGGAATAAATTAGCTCTAAAATGACCTCTTCGGTAGAACCAAGACCAAATGATCGTGAGTTCTAAAGTTTGCATGTTTTAAGTTTTTTTTTTTGTTTTGTAATATGAATATTATTGTGTATGTATACATTTTATCTCAATGTTTTTGAATAGTCTTCTTGAATTTTTTATCTAATTATTAGCATTACCCACCAGCTATGCCCAACTATTTGGTCCTAGGATTTTTAGATCTTTATCAAAATATTTCAAAAGCACTCTGATGCTTTTTGGCATGAGCCTTTTTAATATTTCATCCTTCTCATCAAACACTAACATAATGTTTTAGTCGAAAATACAAAGGCCCACTTATATTGACCTCTCATGCACATCTAATTATTGACATGGATAGATCTAATTCTAATGTCAACTTTTTAGCATTGATGTAGATTTAGATTTAAATGTAACAGTTTAATGGTAAAAAGGACAGGTTTTAATTATTAAAATACAATTTATACAGTAAGTATACTAATGATATTGTGGCCTTTCTCAGAATTGTAGTACTTTTCTAAAATAAAATAAAATATTTATTCTAGTACTGAGTACATTGAAACAAATAAAAAATACATAAAAAACAAACTTCCATTTTAAATGATTTTTTTCTGGATTGAAGCATGTCTAGTGTTAAGGCCTCCGCGCGGTGTTGATTCTTGACAATATGTCTAGTGTAGATCTGACTGGAAGTAACGCTGAACTCAACTAATTCAGTAACACCGGCGAAAGGCCGAAACAATCAAATATGTAGTCGACGCTGATGTTGTTCTATAAAGATATTTAATAATCAAGAATGGAATCGTCCGATGTCAGCTATGTCCGTAAATCCGTATCTATTCTATTGTACTCAAGTCTACTACTCTACAAGAAGCGTCTTCCTTTTAGCGTCGTTTAGAGCGTTCTTCTTTTTTTAACCAACTTTACGTCATCGTCGCTAAGTAAAACTTTCCCCTTATTCCCGAAACAAATAACTAATTCCTAATCATGTCATAACAACTCCTCCCCCTCCCGCTAAAAAAAATTGCCTGTCAATTTTTTAATCTACTGTCTTAGTCTTACAATGTGCAAGGGCCAAAATGTAGGGAAACATAAAAGACAACACAACTTGAGTCTTGATTGCGGTTTCAACTTCTCTTCCTGTGTCCACAATCAAGTTCCTCTGAATACATATTTCCCTCACATGTCACTAACTGATACTGTCCAATGTGATGTGCCATAGGTGACCGCAGACATAGTTCGTTTGCGCTGACACTCTACATGTGTCTATCTATACTTCATCACATCACGTTCCAGAGGTTATACCGCTTTCCCTCACATGTCAGGACAGACAATTTACCTAATATGACAAATCAACATTTATCAATACTCGTTCTCCCACTATACACCTAACATTCTTTCGGGCATTTACAAGTGTATTTTATTTCCTCTCTCCACTTACTTGTCCCCACACGACCTAACTCTTGACTGATGTATGATAATGATCAAATACAAAGAATAAATTATAAAACTTACTTTTTCGTGCTGTAACTACATCCTCGCCTTATAAATGCCCTTTCTATTCATACAAACATACATACAATTCATACATACTACCCGAAATCAATAATTAACATGAGCTATTCTAATAATAACGCAATCGCATATACATTATAACATAAATATCATATTCAAAGATACCTTAACACAACCTTATACCCGTCTAGTTATGACTACTAGTTAGGTCAATTAATTAAGAATAAACAATTTAAATAAAATAACTTATTTACACACTACGGTCTCATCGTGCTATGTTTCACAGGCTATCTACACGACTCATACATTTGTTCTCTCCAACTGGAGTTAACATCTCTTCTTACACCACTATAGCCGGCTTGTGGCCTTCTACCTCTGTATGACTTGCGATTACCGCTACCATAGTCATCTCTTCTACCATCACTGTCGGATACAGACCTGTGCCTCCTATCCGAACTCGCAATCTTCTGTTTAGACTGTTCTGTCCTACTCCAACAGTCTTTAGCGATGTGCCCATGTTTATGGCAGTTAAAACAAATTATGTCCTTTCTAGGTTTGTTTCGCTTCTTGTTGCCATACCTGCTTTTCCAACTTCTAACCTGTTTGTCAGAAGCGGCTCTGACACCTGCTACATTTCCAAGTAAAACATCTCTAGATAACCTCGGCATGGCTACCCCTTCGAAATACCCTGTGTACAATGGAGATCGAAGGAACACTTTGCACGCTTCGAATCTCTTAACTGCGCCGTCTGCCAACCTGACTGATTTGGTATATCCTAAATAATCCTTAGATTTCACTAATCCCCCTCGAACCGCGAGTGTACTGCTAGCTGTGTCCCGGATCACATTTACCTGTTTATTATTTATCATGCCTGGATATAGTTTAAATCTATCTTCCCCACAATCAACGTAATTCATTTCTTCATCTGGTTCACTATGTCCGTTATCACGATCCCTGTCTTGGATGCTCATTACAAAATTAACCCTATCTGGTGGCCGATTATCCCTCTCTTGTCTACGGTTTTCTTGATTACCTCTCCTATCACTAGTGCCACTATTACCCTGTGCATTTCTATTGCCAGCTCCATTCCCTCTATGTTTCTTACACTGGTATGCCATGTGTCCCTTTTCCTGACAGTTAAAACATGTAACATCCCTAAGGTTTCTATCACCCGCTTTCGGTCTATCTATTCTCCTATCATAACTTTCCCTGCCATTGTTTTCATTTTCCCAGGATCTATCCTTTATGCCATCATAACTATCCCGACCATTGTTCCCACGTTCCCTGGACCTATCGTTTCTCCTACCATAATCCCTATCATTACCATCATTTCTCTTTACATAATTTACCAGGTCAATGACTTTTTTATGGTCGCTAACTGAAAGTGGATTGTTTGGGTAAGCATTCTTAAAGATCCTAATAATTTCTACCAAGTCTTCAATTACCTTAGGGTTTCTTTCTTTTACAAAGGACTGTAGCTGAGGGTCGCACTTATTGATAAAGTTATCAATCAGAATGAAGTTCTTCAACCCCTCGTAGGTGTTCTCTACATTCTCGAATCCGAGCCATTTAGTGAAGAAGTCCTTCTCTGAGTTGATAGTTGTTTGTGGATCAACTTGGCTGGATGGAGTGTTTTCGTAATACTTCTTTCGGAATGTTGCCGCGTTGTGCCCGTATGCGTTTAGCAGTTCCTTCTTTAGCACCTGATAGCTGTTTTGCATCGAGTGGTCATGGTTTTGGCAAATCGTGAGGGCTTTCCCATGTACGAAGTCCAACAATATTTCAGACCACTCCTTCTCTTGGACATTAAACTTCGCTAGCTTGATTTCAAAGCATTTCAGATAGTCACCGATGTCGTCCTTGTCTTCCGCAAAAGATTGTATCTTCTTTTTCATCCATGCGGCGCTACTATGGCTTTCTATGTTGGCGCTATTGTTGCTGTTCCCTTCGGTGGGCACACTTACACCAGCCTCTATCCTCATCTGTTCAACTTGAATTCTCACTTTTCTGTCCGCCTCTTCTTTCTTCTCCCTCTCTACATGTTCCGCCTCTCTAACCTTTTCCCTCTCCAACTTTTCTGCCTCTCTAACCTTTTCCCGCTCTATGCAATCTGCTTCTTCCTTTTCTTTTTCTCTGCCTCTAGCTTTCTCTCTCTCCAAGAGTTCTGCTTCAGCCGCCACCATCTGCTGTACATAGGCAGTTAGTTCTTTGCCGCGCAGTTCTAGTTCTGTCTTGGCTTCATGAATTAGCTTTTTTCTAAATTCTTACAGGTCGTAGCCTGAAGTAGTTGCCATATTACCTTTTGAACGTAACCTCGCTCTGCGGCTTCCTAATATCTCTTGATTCAAATGAATTAAATTCGTCACTCTACCCTCGGCGTCTAGACTACCAACTCCGACTTATACTAACTTCTATACTTTCCAAGATACACTTAGTATCCTTGGTACCAGTGTGTAGGCGTGTAGGCTACACTCTGACCCGACTGAATACGATGTGCGACACACGCACACTCAACCGACTACGTGTTACTCACACGAGTCGCCGGTAAATAGAGCAACCTGTCTATTTACAAATACTAAAATTACAAATGGGCAATCAGGCTTCACCTCGATTGTTCCCCAGATCTAGTCTAGATTACGCTAGATCTTAGTTACTTCTTACCTGCTTTCACAGCCAGGAATGTATATAACTTACAACTCATACAAATAAACTATGAAATTAAACCTAAATACGATAAACACCAAACTATAGATCTAGTTCTAATGAATGAGACTTTCATCTGACTGAAGATGGGAGTATTACAAACAATTAATACACAACGTTACTACAACAAAAAAATGCTTAACTAAATGATTCACATTCACATACAGGACGAATTAACAGCTAAACGTATATCTGGACCTCTTGCTAGATTACACCTAATTTTAAGGATATCCCCAATCCACCACGATTTAACCTGGTAGTGATAATCTAGCGAGTGGTCACTTCCCTACAGACTCTAATTATTCTAAGGAGATAGAAGTTAAATAACACTTGACTTATCTGTCTAAGAAGCGGCGATAACTCCACAGTCAGTCTCGGGTCCACTCTTCCTACGCTAATGTCTGTCCCGGCGGCAAGGCTCACGGCGATGTCTTCCCCAGCTGTGAGATAAGGACAGCGAACGTTTCGGCTCTCCAAGGTCCTTCGGTACTGGTCTGCAACGGCTCCGGTTCTTCGGTGGTACGGCGTCTGGTTCTTGTTCACTGTGATCTGTCGTCTGGCTCCGGTTCGTCGGTGACGTAGAGTCTGGTTCCGGTTGCTGGTTCCAAGGCAGGTACGGTGGTTCCAGGTGGTCGTCTGTCCAAAGTGAAACTGGAACGGTCCAACAGTTGACACAGCGACAAAGTCAAAGTCCAGTGCTAAAATACCGGCTATCTGGCTATCTAACGTGTAGCACAGATTCAGCCGAGACGTAGATCAAATTAGCACTACTGTACTTAAGTGCCATAGGCAGTAAGATGGCTCCTACGTCAAAAGTTCTTTGGCGTGACCTCAACGGTCGATCTTGGCCTTGCAGAGGTGACCTTAACGTTCGTCCTCACGATGCCGGGCAGGCGATATCTCTTCAGTACGGCTTCGACAGGACGGTTTTCTTCCCTTCCACCAACTGTAGCCTTCTCAATACCGAACTACAGGCTTCAATACGATGCCCCAACGTATGGGCGTTTATAACTTACAAATGTAGATCTAGATCTATATTTCGTTACCTCCTAGGTCTACGAGTCCAGGATCTCACTGGCTTTCCTTCGCCGACGTGGCTGTATAATCAGGGTCTAGCTGCAGACTAGGCCGATGACGTAACTTCTGTCTCTTCCTAACAGAGGGCTTCTATCCTTCTGGATGTTGATGCCAGTGAGCTCCGAGTCTGGGGTCGCCACGCTGTTAAGGCCTCCGCGCGGTGTTGATTCTTGACAATATGTCTAGTGTAGATCTGACTGGAAGTAACGCTGAACTCAACTAATTCAGTAACACCGGCGAAAGGCCGAAACAATCAAATATGTAGTCGACGCTGATGTTGTTCTATAAAGATATTTAATAATCAAGAATGGAATCGTCCGATGTCAGCTATGTCCGTAAATCCGTATCTATTCTATTGTACTCAAGTCTACTACTCTACAAGAAGCGTCTTCCTTTTAGCGTCGTTTAGAGCGTTCTTCTTTTTTTAACCAACTTTATGTCATCGTCGCTAAGTAAAACTTTCCCCTTATTCCCGAAACAAATAACTAATTCCTAATCATGTCATAACACTAGATAAAAAATATTGTTTAAAAAACACTATATATTTTTTCATTACAGGTAAAGTAATACTAGACATTTTAGTTGAGTTCATAGAAGTCTCAATTCATTGCATTCTCTACAACAGAAACCTCTATCCCCAAGGAGTGTTTGAAAAGAGGAATAAATACAATGTTCCAGTTCAGGTACTTAACTCTGTATCTACACACATATATATATATATAGTTTTGATTCCCAACATTTTTAGCCACTTTTATCTTTTTTCTTTAGTAATGTGATATATCAACACTGGTTTACAGCTCACACATTATTTCTGGTCATTCAGCAGGAGACATTAGTTACAAGAGATCAATATTATATTCCTAGAAGTGATAATTGTCACTATTGAAAATTTCATTGGCTATCTTTGCCTCTGACCACATAATTTTGAAATATATGAATATTCTGTTTCTATGATCAGGCTCATTCTCTGGAGTTTTCTTAATATCAGGACCCATTCTTTGACATGGTGGTGAGCCGGATATATATATATATATGGAAATTTGTTGTGATTACAAGGACTTTTTTCTCATACCGGTATCTCTGATTATTGTTTCTTCACTAACATCATGCCACTAAAGATTTTCCCAATAGCAATTTAAACTTCAATGCGCTGACCCATTACATCTTCTTGAAGACTCTTTTCTTTCCTAAGGTGCTATGTATTTTGTATTTTATAGTTTAATTGCTTTTTAGCACTCAGCTACTTAATTTAATAATTGAGAGATTATTCAATATTATTGTAATGTAAAGTCTTTAGTTTACACATGTCCATGGTACATTTTAGATGTGTCAACATCCAGAGGTTCGCAGCTATGTTAACAGTATTATTGAGAGTCTGGCTGTGTTGCTCTCTGAAGGAAGAGTTGACAAAATCAGTGTTGTCATACTGAAAGAAGAGACTGGTGAGCCCTTGGAAAAATTTGTAATTGAAGTTCGAGAAATCAGAGACAAGTGGCGAGAGTAAGTTAAAGTTAATCTATTTGTAATATGGTGCCAATTACTTAAAAGTATGACCACTTGCAAGTTTAGATGATTTAATTTCTGTTAATGTGCCAAAGCTGCTTACAAGTTTAGCTACAGTAATATTCAACTCACTGAGCAAATTACTTGTTGGGATTTATTGAACATGCGCACAAGATTTCTACACCTCCAAGTCAGAATTTGCAGTTGACTGGCAGATCTAATTCTTCAGCTTTTCTTCGACTCTAGAAAGATAATTTTAGCCAAGGTCATAACCACTTAGCTTTCGTTGAAATGCTATACTATGTAGATGTGACATAAAAAGCTGTTTTTTTTCCTGGTATCTTATATTCAGCGAATTTCTCTTACATTTTCTGTCAAACTCTTGTTTTGGTAATGTAGCCTCATCATTCATTATTCATCTTTCACAACCAGTTAGGATCATGGACACCTTTTGTAATGAGTACAGTTTAAAGTTTCCAAAGTTAGATAATGATGTAAGAAGATATTTGTTTTAGGTCCCTTGTCATCTTTGAAAAAAAGTATTTAAATGTGTAATCAGTGATCCAGTGTTTGACTTGATAAATATCTTGTTTTCTCAAGCATCTGATTGATTCTACTTCATCCAGTGTTTTGACCATTAAACTTTATCCATTATCTTCTGTTACCCCCAACATTGCTGAATATTTTTGATGAATATTAGCTGCTCTATTTATAGTTAGTACACAAAATGTATTTCTTTTTATTAAAAAAAATATTACTTTTTCTTAATGAATATTTTGTGATCAGTATTTTAATTATAAACATATTATCACTATGCACAATCTAATTTTAATCAAACTTGCTGTAAGAGAATGCTATAATTTTTTTAAACGATTAATTTGTGAATGCATGTTTTTAAATTTTTTAAAAATTTATTAACATAACAGCAAAGATCCTAACTTGCTACAGACAGAGAGAGCACTCAGGTCATTTTTACTGAAACTTAATGTGAGTGATGCCCTATTGAAGCCACCTGCAACAGGTAGATAATTGATTTTTTTAAATACATCCTCTTATAAAGAAAACAATTTCCCTTTTTTCAATATCATTTAAAACCTCTTGGTATGTTTCATACTTTTTCTTAACGGTAATGTTTCAGTTGTGTTTAAAACTTACTATCACATCTAAACACTTGAAAATCATTTCTCACATTTATTTATGAATGAAAACTGATTGACATTGCTTTGTCGTTCAAATAAAATGGCTCCTTATACCTAAAACAATTTCAAAATAAGTGGATTGATTGATATATATACATTGTTACGAATCTCCCTATCCAGGCTCGCTGCAAATGGCACCAAACGACACCACCAACTTAAAGAACTTGACAACTCTGGGCTTCAAAATAACGTAATAGTTTAATGTCAATAAATAAAAGCCAACACTGTACAATTGGCAGCACGTAACACAAGACTGTACAAATATCTCTCCGCCGTATCAACTCTTGCACTGGTCTCTCTGTCTCGTCTCGGACTTGTACTGAGCCGTTGTAACGAACTGTAGATCGGGAAGTTGTGACTGACTCGTCTCTGATACCTTCGCTCTTTATATAGGGTCCCTGCTGGCCTTCTAGAACCGGACAGAACGTCGCTCGACCATTTTGGGTGGTCAGATGACTACAATTCTCGTGACGCTCTTGAGCTGTGTTCACGGCGCCGATCCTTCCCGAACCGTTATGTTGAAACTCGTCTTGGCTGACCGTCGTAACTTGTCACGCTCCACCGCTCGTCTAGCGCTGGCCTGGGGCGATTGGCTGACTACACACACACTCACCACCCCCATCTGTGCCACCACCAGGTTTATAACAATATATTTAGATCTTAAAATTAGGTGTAACCAATAGAATAAGCTAAATGTAATAAATATAGCTTCCACCGCAAGCTCAATATTTTTTAACTTGTCAGTGCTAAACAAAATGTTTTGGGTGAACATAAAATTCTATATTTAATTTTATAAACTATACTCCAAAACAGGAACGACCTGGACAATTCATGTAGATACCACAGAGGCCATATTTGAAGCAGTGGAACTGCAGTTGATTGAAAAGGTGAGAAATTATTTGTTAATACATAATTGCACTCATATTAAATGTGATTATTGCAAAACAGGGTAAATGGATACATTAAACTCTCAATATATGAAACTTGATTAAAGCTGTCTTATAAAGTTTGTTGTTAATTAGTGTTAATTTGTAAGTTTATTACCTCACTATTTGTCTGCACTAGATGCAGGAAAATACGGGTTTGCGTTGTCATGTGAAACACTGCACTGGCACAGTTGACATTGCCTGATCTAATGTTCATGTCATGTTAAGAGTTTAAAAGATGTGGAATTCCTGATGTCGAAAACAGGAAGTAGAATGAGTAAAGTTGACTTTGAGTTCAGTCAAGTGGTATCCTTTAGACCAGGTAGTCAAGTATATTTTGGTCCAGGACGGACAGTAGCGACTTAGAAAAGTCGAGCATTATTTACAGTTAGGAAGTATCTTTTAGGCAGTTGATGCCAGTGTTCTTTTTGAGTCATGTATTATTATTCTGGATTATTCTGTACAGTGTTACCTGCTGAAATGCGGACGTGATTTGTAATATACTCTGGAGAGTTTAACGTATTGGATATATTTGATACCGCTGTTATGCGGATAGGATTGTTTATTATTTTTTGACTTGTAGCACTAACAAGGAGTGCAGTATTATTATTATGTTGTAAAATAAACTTTATATTTGTCTGCTGAAACAGACTTAAGTCAGTTTGTAGTGTCTATATTTGTCATGTGTCAAGAGTACGAACCCAGCATTCCACGACATTCGCATTCTTCAACATTACACCATTTAACGTTATTTACATGCACTCATCCTTAATTTTCGGAATCAAAGACATTGTCATTATTATTACATCACAAAGGCAAAAAGTTTATTGAATGTGCTTAACTTAATTTTTTTTTATTACAAGGATTTCCCCTGGATTGAAGCAGAAGAAAAGCAGGCATCTATTGAAAATGCAACATTGGTACCTCTTAGAAGCAATACCTCAGATGCTTTTAGAGTAAGTATTTTTTTCATTAGTGATACAGGTAATTGTAAATATTTAAAGATTCCCACCATACACTACATTAATTGTAACACAGTATATACCTGTGTCTATATTCTAAGGACTTTCAGAATACAATGTCACATTTCATATGCCTTTTCATGATTCTTTTCAGATGCAGCTTTATGTGGAAGAAAGGAAAGCTGAAATATCAGAAACATTAATCAACTCCTCTGATGGCATTATAGACAATTCATGTCTTGTGGATGATACCCTTTCTAATATCTTAGATACTACTTGTAAGCCAATGGATGCCTCCAGTTCTATACTCAGCTCACCATCCACATCTCAGGATACATGAGGTAGTAGTCTAGGACCTAGGTTATAGTACTACAGCCAATTTATGACTTTGGCCTAACTAGGCCTATGTTGTAAACATAAATGAAGACAGTAGCCCCAGATACTGTTAAGAGTAATTGCGAACAGAGATTAAGCTCTTGATGAAATGATCAGGTCTAGTTCAGACAATCAAACAGAAACTTTCAAAACAGAAAGAACAAATTTAGAATGTAAAAAAAAATAACCTAAGTTACTATAGAAGTATGAACAGGAAAATCAAATATAATGATTATGTATTTGTTAATAGCTTGATGATTTTAAATTACAAAATCAAAAGATGTGTATATTTGTAAATAAATTAAGAGAACTTGGTGGTCTATTTGAATAAATTATAAATGAAATCATTTTTTTTATATGTGTCAGTTTTTGTTTTAATTTCTTCCTATATGATTATCATAGATCTTTGATTTTTTTTTATCAAGTTGATAGTACCATTTAATCAAGGAATTGGTTTTTCCAAATGCTGCAACAAACACATACAAAATAAGTGTTGTATGAGTGTGCAAGGATACTCAATGGCAAAACCTTAATTCATATTAGCCACTACTGTAGCATAGTAATTAATAATTAAAAAGAAAGTGATTAATTTCTTTTTTAAAGAAACAATATGTAAATCATAACATTACGAAATCCTATGATTACAACTTAATGTTATCTAAGAACAGGAAAAAGGTCACTGCCTGGTCATGTGGCATGTACTTGAAACTATCATCACGCTGGTCCAGACTTTGAACCCTGTCTGCTACTTTCCTGCAAGAGGTTTGGACTAGGAGGCAATCTTCATTTCTGAAGGAATGTCAAAAATTTATAAAATAAACAGTTAAAAAAATACAACACCTCTTCAATCCCATATATATAATTTTTGTCATTTATTCAGATATCATATATAAGATCCAACAAACGTTTTAGTTCAAGGTGAATGGTTAACAGAATAATATTATACAATATATACAAAAATTATACATTAAAACTTTATATACCGGTACTAGTATCATGAATATTTCATGTTAAACAATAAATAATGACAAAGAAAAGCTTGCTCAAACAGATCAGACATGCTGTTTAGTTTTAACTTTGGACTCTCATAATTTAAAGCAGGTATTATAATGTCTTTCATTAAATAATTACACTATTGCACAAAAAAAAGATTGTACCATTAACTTTTTAAAACCGTTAGTCTGTTTGTATCACTTCTTCAACAGCTGCTTCTTCAGCATCTATCAAATCCTCAGAATTTTTCATGACATGAAGCTCTATGATCCCTTCATTGCTAGTGCTTATACTATGTAGTAAATCTCCATTTAAAGGACCCACAGTAAACTCTTTTCCTGACATAATAAATGCAGTTGAGATTTCAGGGTTAACATCCAGACCATCCTGAGATGTTGCTAATGTAACCATTGGTAATCCAGATACATGAATGTTTGAGTTGGCTTGGCCAGCAGAGATTCGTTCTGCCAACTCTTTTAGCTTGAAAGCAGGTGACATTGGAGAAGAAAAGTCAGCACCTCTGTAACTAGTTGATTTGTTAAGAGAACTTAGTTCAGTGCTAGATTTAGTTGTGACTTTTGCTTTGGAGAAGGGCTGGAATTTACTTCGCCGGTGTGACGTTTCATCATTGGGAATTCTGTGCGGTATTAGAGTTTTCCGTGCAGCCTGCAATGCATTGAATGAAATGCTCCTCTGGTGTGAGGCTGTCGAGATAGCATCTTTAGACATCACACCTAGCTCCTCCAGAACATCTTTCAGAGCCTGAATGGTATCTAATGCTGTCTGGAGGCTGCTGGTTAAATCTTCTTGGGAGATCTCTGTAACTTCTGTCACTTTACCATAAAGCTCACTAATGATAGAAAGTGCTTCATCAGCCATTCCAACTCCAACTCTTGTGAAAAGTTTGTCATATACTGCTAATCTGGTTTGAACAGCAGCATTCTTAGCAAGTTTTGCCAAACCTTTCCCCATCACATCTACTGTGGGATCTGTCACACCTAACAAGGGCGGCAGTTCTGAACAGAACGCTTGCTCAAATTTTGAATGTAAAATATATTTACCCATCACAGTAGGGGGAAATGGTGGCAAATCAGGAATGGCTATGGATTTTTGAAATTCACTGCATATAGATGTACTTGGTGAAAAACGTAGTGACCCTTCCCCACTTTCCATCAAAGTGACATCCTCAAACACTTTAGCTTGTGAGAGTATGTGGTCAAACCTTTGGCTATTGTGAGATGGCATAGTATGATATTGTTCAAAAGGATTAAAATCATTGCTTTCATGACAAAAATGGGTGCTTTCTTCATCAAGTGGTTCTATTTTGGGTATACAGTCCATATCTCTGCTCTCTTCTGCATACAGCTTTGAAGAGTCAATATCATTTCTTTTAACAGTCTTGGAGTCATTGTTGCCACCAAACAGAAAGGTTTCATCGACATACATGTCTGGTCCGAAGTTCACAGGTTTTCGAGGGCGTTTGCTTTTCCTCACAACTGGTGAGTAATCAGAGTCAGAATCATGCTGCTCTGTGTCATTTTTACGCTTGCGCTGCATTTCTTTCAGGGCTTTCATTCTGAGAGCCACCATTTTCTTCCTTCTGATATTGAACTGTTCCTGTGACATGGCCAAACAATGTTGACAGTTGACCTCATGTATGTGCTCTGGGCCAAGACAAGACAGACATTGCTCATGGCCATCTAGTGGCGAAATGTAGCCACCACATTTTATACAGCCTTTCACCTCTGGAGAACCCACATCCTCCATTTTAACTTTCACAGGTGACTCAGGCAATGACAATGGTTTCGGAACAACCTTACCAAGTGGAAGACCCTTGAGCAGTTCTTGTAAGTTGGTTCCTGTCTGTGTGACATCCCCCTCGGGTAGAGAGACTGTCACTGTGTAAGAATTTTTGGCTTCAACAATGCCATTGTTTTCTGTATGACCTTGGCTGTTGACAGTCAAGACTACAGAGTCTGAGCTAAGTCCAGCTGCTGCCAAGAGGCCAGTTAATCCACCCATTTCAGAATTTCCAAGGTCTTTTTCACAGTTTCCTGAGATTTCTACCATTCCTAAAGAATCCCTGGCATCACTTAAGGAGTCCATTTCTCCAACAGTAATTGTGTAACCAGTGTTGGTAGCATCTCTGGACATG
The DNA here is from genome assembly GCF_947242115.1 of Biomphalaria glabrata. NCBI lineage: Eukaryota > Metazoa > Mollusca > Gastropoda > Planorbidae > Biomphalaria > Biomphalaria glabrata. The sequence goes on from NC_074718.1 coordinate 11,840,031, forward strand.
TCTTCATCAGTCTGATCCTTGGCAGTGTTCTGAATGCTCTGTGTAGATGACAATGAAGTGCTCTCGTGGAGTTTATCTTCATCAGACTCTGATAGGGCTTCACCATCTTCAAGACCAGTTCCATCTTTCTCATCACGCAGTTCCTTAAATGTCTTTCTTCGTCGCTGACCGTTGGACTGATCCTCCCTTTTTACTCCCATTTTGACAGCTTTGATGTGAGTTTTGGCATTTTGCAAATCTTTGTGTGTCACGTGACGTCCTACTGCATTTTTTATTTGGGATGTTGGTACCCCCAGTTCCATCAAAGTGCCAACCATCTTTCTCTCCTCTTTGGTCATTCGCCTGACCTCAGGATAGGAGTTGTAAATTTCTTCTGTGCATGGATGACTGTGGATGTGGTATGAGTCTCGAATAATTAGGTAGTTCTCCTTGCGACATGCACTCACGCTGATGTAAGCTTTACAGTTTATCTTATAGCTCCTATAGAGAAAAATAAAAAAACATTTCTAAAAAATAACATTACAAAATTATAATAATCAGTGATATTAGCATTGAATCTGTAAATGAAAAGTTAGGCTCCAGGGCTATTCCAGTCTGGTTTTTCCAACCTCTCAATTTAAGTTTAGCATAAAACTTATTCAATAAATTAGTTTTAGAAATAAATTCTATATCATTTAAAGCAGCATTTCTCAGTTGATTTTTTTCTAATCAAGTACTCTAAGAGTAGACATTATTCCAATACCTCTAATTAAAACTAACGTCTTTCTTCTATTAATATTTGTCCTGTTTAGAGGTGGGAAAACTATTTATGGTTTACCCCAAAGTAGTCAATGGATGTCTCTGTAATTTAGTTGGAAAATCAGGATTAAAAATTTCTAGCGGCATATATAGAGATGTTCTGAGAACATTATTTTTTGTAGCTATCACATATGTATCCGTTGAAAAATTTAGATTCTAATAAATTGATGGTTTATCAAAACCTAAAATGTAAATAAAAACAAGTTTTTTATTTATTTTAAAATGATATTTAAAGAATGTAATAAAAAAAAAAAAACAACCTAAAACCTTTTCTAAGGACCCAACTTTTATTTGGTGTTAAATAAAAAGAACAAAAACAAACCTTTGTTTTGGCCTTAACCCAGAGCTCAAACTCTTATATGAGCCATAGTGCTTGCAGACCAATATGATTGATGCATATTTGAGATTAATGTCAAAGTAAGGTTTCTTTTTTAGCATGTTATTGGCTTGCTCCACAGTCTTTGCATTGCTGATGTTGAAGAGTACTTTATGTTCCCTGCAGTGACTATCTAGCGCATCTTTGAACTCTGCCCAAGAGTTGTACATCTGACCTGGCTCCATTCTCAATGACATGTTATCTTATGGGATTTGTTTCATAAGAGTAATAAGATTTTACTGTGGATTAAGCAAAAATATTTTTATACCATTAAAAAAATTCTAGAGATAAACTCTATGATAAATTTTGTGTCTCTCAGCTGTAAAATAGTTGATGAGATCCATACGTTTTTCTAAGATAACCTTCATTGTTTTTCAATGGCAGATTAAAAATAAAAAGTAGGCCTATAAATCTAAATGATATATAGATTTAGGCATAGATTCATATTGTTTAAGCTCATTCATGTTGAAATATTAAAATTTATGTAGGACATAGAAAGTGTAATGCTACGTCAGTTGCCCTCAAAATTTGTCCCTGTGGGAATTTTCAAGCATATACCTCACATACGTGTATACCCTGTACAAATTACAAAATAAATAAAAACAAAAATGTCAAACCCCTACCCTTAAATACACTGAATGTGCAAAGCGTGACTATGTAAACTACCAGTACAAAAAGTTGTTACTCATCAGACGTCTGTCCCTTGAATTGCAATAGTGCTCCAGTTGTTGTTCAAACAAGCAATACATAGGTCATTAGGTGCAAAAAGCATGTGAAATACAAGCCAACAGTCATATTTGTAGTATGTTGTTTCATATCTGTAGTACTGGTATGATATGGTTATTAGTAAAATAAATTTTGTAAATCCAGCACAGTTGCCATGCCTTTGTAAAGACTTGTATAACCTGTGGGTTATTGCACTAAAATATGGCAAAGCATTTTTGTGGACAAAAAAAGTTATCATTTAATAAACATAAAAAGGCACAATTACTTTTTACAGACACAAACAATAAAAATGGGATAAGCTTATGTTTAATAAAGCAATTGTTGAGCCCTACGCCTCTACTGAAACAAACAAATAGCTTTCAAAAGGTAAATAATCAATTAAATACAACTTCAGGTATTAAATAAGTTATTTTGTCAGAACATAAACTAGCCCTAGCCTATGGACACATGCACCCAAAATCTATACCAAGAATATCTAGAACAATGATTTAGATATTTTGTAGAACATTGTTTCTTTGAAATTTTTACAAATGAAAAAAATTTGGTTTGTTCTTCTCTTAGCCAGTTGGAAGTCTGGGGGAGCTCCTACAGTGAGGTGGAGGGTGATTCTAAGAATAAAGGGAAAAAAATAAAAAAATTTGGTTTGTTCTTCTCTTAGCCAGTTGGAAGTCTGGGGGAGCTCCTACAGTGAGGTGAAGGGTGATTCTAAGAATAAAGGAAAAAAAAAAGAGACCTAAACACATTTATATATATATATATATATATATATATATATAATATATGCTATTATCCATTTTTTTCATTGCATAAAATATATTTAAATAACAATATGTTTTAAATTCAAATTAATATCTTTAATGTTTATTAAAGCTAGAAAAAAATCATCTTGGAAGGTAGCATTTCCCCCTTCTGCGACCTGGAACACTAGCCTGCGTCCAGAGCTTTAGATTCATTCTCCATTGACTCCATATAGATTGATTTCAAGATTGACTATCTTTACTATCATTGACAAATATTATAATATTAATTGTAATGTTTTATAAATATTATCATAGTCCAGAAAACATTCTACATTGATTTGATACTGAAAGTCGTCATGTAGTGATAGTCATGATGATAAATGTTACCAAACCCCCATGCACGGATAATGGTAGGCCTAAAGTTGCTAAGTTAAATTTTTAATAGTTCTAGATAGTTCTAGATTCTAGTCACAAGACTCTTTAATAAGAATACATACTCAGTTTAAATATATATATATATATATTTTTGCAACGGCACCCCTTTTTGAAAAAATTATTAAACTTATATTGTATTTTAACATATGTTATTAATTTATAGTTGTAAAAGTTAGGCAATCAACTACTGAGTACATGCACCTATTTTTTTTTTACAAAAAAAAAAAGAGCACTGTATATATATATATATATATATATATTTTGTGACAGTACGCACCAGCACCTTTTTCAATGTGGGGAAAAAATTATTCCTTTTCTTGTATTTTAACGTTTATTACTAATTTATTAGTAGTTAAAAGTTAGGCAATCTATCACTGAGTACCAGCAACTATTTTTTTTTTTTACAAAAAACAAAAAGCACTGTATATATATATATATATATATATATATATATATATATATATATATATATATATATATATATATATATTATATATATATATAATTAGATATATTCTTTACAATTAGACATTCAATAGTTGCTTCTTACTTCTTACAGTTTAACAGTCACTAGATCTACAGTTACAGAGTAACTTAAGTGGCATAAAGTTATAGTGAAAAATGTTGCATTGTTATTTATATTCAATAAGACTAGAAAAGTATGATGATACTCAAGTAAATGAATTAAATTTTAAATGATAGAGCTAGACTCTTAACTCTATATATTTATATCTACTCTAACTCAAGAATAGACTAGTAGTCACTAGTAGTGATCTGCTAAGTCTAAATTCTATTAATAGTATTAACTTCTATCTATAATTTAATCTATATATCTATCTCTGTTACCAACTCTAGTGAGTAGTGTTTCTAATTGAGTAACTCTACTCTAGAATAGTCTAGAACAGTGGCGTAGCTAGAGTATATGATGCCTGGTGCGGTACCTCATCTTGATGCCCCCCCCCCCCCCCCCAAAAAGCTAACTAAATAATAACATTGCAAAACCTTACTTTTTTTTTCAAAATAATATGTTCTCATTAATCAAATATTGTTAATTCAAAAAATCACTTTTACTTAAACATACTACAAGTGAATTTTACGCACTTTCTTGCTGGCAAAAGTATCAATAATGTTATCGAAATCAATTTTTTCCACCAGCTCTTGTTCAATGGACAAAATGGCTAAATTAGTGAGTCGTAAATTTGTCATCGTTGATTGCAAGTAATTCTTGATCAGTTTAAGTTTGGAAAAACTCGCATGTAGCGAGGCTTACCGCAATAGTAAAAAAATATGCGAATCATGATGACGATATTTGGGACTGAATCATCTAGCTAATATTTTTTTATAAATTTCAAGAGCTCAACAGGTCCTTGTTTTGAAAGTTCAGAGGCTTCTGATGAAACTGTGACAAACCGTTGAAGCCTCTTTCGCTCCAGCAGAAATTTGCTTTTATCAATGTCGCTAGGAATACTATCGAGATTGATTTTGACCTGAGGATTTAATAGCTGGGAAGGCGACAAAAATTCATATCTATTTGCTACATCATGAAGTTGCTCGAATCGGTAAATTATTTCTTGAACAATCATGTCCAAAGTAGAATAAATTTCCCTTCGTAGCTCTTCTTTGTGTGTAAGTACATAGTCATCACTTTTCTCACCAGGCATCTTTTTCTTATGACCAATACATTTTTGAGGTTCTGTACTGATTCTCAGATCTGAGAACACGCTTTGAGATGTCAGGTGTACTGTCAAAAATAATAGAGAAATATTTGGCTTGTTTTACGTGCTGTATGATTTGTTGTTTTAACGTGATCCCCCACTGTTGTAATAAATTCATTTTGTGTTTGTGGAGACATGTATGTATGCGGTCTGGAACAATGCTTAGTTCGAAGCACATGCTTCCTCAAGAGTGGATCGTACTTTGATAGTAATTTTACTAACTCCAAGTAATTGCCTTGATTTTGTCCTTCAGGTCGCTCGCGATGCCCACCAAGTGCCAGATTTTGCTTTGAGAGAAAACCAATGATGTCCAAGATTCTCTCCAGGTTTTTGTCTCTTGTATAATCAAATCTTGGGCCTTGTTGTCAATACTGTTCCCTACTCCCAAGCAAGCGATGACTGAATGTGAGCTCTGTTGGTCTCATGTTTTTCTATTTTCGGGGATAACCTCCACCAATCATTAAATCGATCTTTGGATTTAAATGAAGATTTGGTACTTGATCTTGTTGAGAAGAGTATGCAGGGGAAGCAAAATAAGGATTCTTTTTTTGGCAAATAACACATCCACTTTCTAAGAACTTTCTCGCCGTTTGACATTTGCCGAAAAAAACAAGCCTTTGGTTAGCTTATTTAAAAATATTGACATTACAATAGAATTATTTCCAAAATTAAACTATAAAGAATCTTAAAGAAATCAATAAACTAAGACAATTGTCTAGAGCTAGAGTTTAGTAATATATTTGTAAACTCTATATCTAGATTAAACCAGTGGACTAAACAATGAAGTAAAAAAAGGTTGGCCTATCTTCTTCTTTATATTACAGAGCTGTCAGAATTTAAGTCATTGGTTAATATGCATGACTAAATGCATGACGCGTAGGACGTAATCATCTTCTTTTTTTGAAGTAACGTCTGTACTATATAAGATAAGATAAGACCAGTAAACACTTGATGAGATGTGGGCCGTGTTAACTACTAGATGATCTGTTGACCTAGACAATGTGTTGCAATGTTGGCACTGAATGTCAAGTTGAGCTGACACAGGCAACACTCTTGGAATCGTTCATCATTAGTCTCACACACGGCAATCAACTTTAGGATCCCCCGTTAAAAGCTCTAGTGATATTTGTATCTAGTAACAACATGTACCGTGTGTCCGAAATAAATCTTTTAAATTAGATTCAAACTGTTCTATAGCTTACATTGTATTGAAGAAATAGTGAAGGTGATGAAACAAAATAGCGACATGACTAGTTTATAAATCGTTAGTTCATGTTTAAAATACAGTAGTTTATGTTTGTTCGTGTCCATACAATTTATCGTTTTTACTGCAACGCTCAGGGAAATAGGAAATTAATACACACTGGGGGAATTTTGGTGCCCCTCTCCACTTGGTGCCCTGTGCGGCCCGCACCACCCGCACATTGGTAGCTACGCCACTGGTCTAGAATGTCTGATCTAGAAATCAAGTGACAATATTGTCACAATATACTCATCAATATAGACTAGTCATTCTAGAATTCTTAACTAGACTACTCTAGACAGTCTAGAACTAGAACAATGACAATGTACTTGATATATATACATTATATATCTACATTTACATGTAACATATAATAGATTATAGATGTCTAAAATTGTTATTTTTTGTCGAAGGCTTTTTTTAATATATTAATTCACTTTTTTTCAAAGATTTTATTGCTTGGTCTTATTTTTTAAATTTGTTTTAACAGAATACAGGTTAATGAAAAAGAGTGTGAAGTTTCAACCCCATGCCATAAGGCCATATCTTTAAGACTTTTTATAATAGTTAATTAAAGTTCAACTGTCAGTTGTTTCGGTCACAGATTTTTTTTTGCTTTACAAAGGCTAAAGAAGGCTAATTTTTGGCCACTAAAAATTTAATAACTTCCCTCACAATTAACTCAGCAATATAAAATTGTTATCATTTTGAAATTTTTATCGAAGTACCTAATGTCTAGATTTAGAATCTAGAGATATAGATCTATCATCTAGATCTAGGTCTAGACTAGAGTTAGCTGTTAGAGTATAGTGACTATAGTCTAGACTTCTAGACTTGAAATTCTAGATCTTGAAATTTATCTATTCTAGAACTAGAACCGTCTAAGTCTAGATTAGATGTAAGATGTAGAGTAAAATGTTTACGACTATACCGTATACGGGAAAAAAAATAAAACAAATTCATACGTAGAATTTAGCCTCAATAATCTATAGATATCTAAATCTATATTATTATAATATATAGAGAGTATAGAGAGAATTATAGTCTAGGTCTAGAATATAGATCTAGTAAGTTTGTTTGTAAATAAACTCATGCACTTTCGTTGTGCCCGTGTATGTAGCCGCCATTTTCTCTAAGGCTTAGATTAGTTAGATCTATCTTGGACTGAATTAGATTAGATTTTCTAGTCTAGACCTAGATTAAGACATTGCTTGTGAAAATTGAATATCGTAAATCTAATGACAATGTAAAAAAAAAAAAGATCCTATCAGTCACTAACTTTTTTTTCCACGAAAGATAGCAGGGATCTCAGTATAAAGATCAAGATCTAGAGCTACACATTTATTGTCCTTCTGCCATTTTTGGCACAACTCAACTAAGCAATGCCAACTTTTAATTTAAAACAGATCTACAAAGATTAGATCTAAATTTCGGTATACCACGTAGTTTAATAGTAATTACTATTTTGTGAAATGCTGTTCAATCATGTGATAAGCAAAAAGCGTTAAAATTGTGTGCTTTATTGTAAAAATACATTCATTTACTGATAATAGAGCTACATATAAAAAATAAATATAATTTAATGAGAGATATTTTTATTTATAAGTTATTATAAGGTAAATTTTATTCATAATAATGACTGTAGCCTTGACATGAAATAAATATTGACATTGACTAGAGAACATTTTAAAAATTCTTTTATAGGCCAATATAGTAAATGGTGAAGTCACTAAGCTTTAGGATGCAAAATTAGTAATTTCTATTAATGTCCAGCTCAAATTCTAGTAGAGTTAGTATACATTATGGTCTCTTGTTAATCACTTATTCCAAAAATTGCTCAACAAAAGTTAAAATTAGTATCTAAAAAAAAATTACTTTGTCAAAACTCCAATTAAGTCAATATTTCCCACATTGTCTTTAACAATTTAAAATAAATTAACAGTTAAACAAATAAGACTTTATGTAAATACTTGTATTTTTTTTACCTTCAAATGCTACTTACAATCAACTAGATATAGATTAAAGACATTTGAAGCTTTAAGGTAGTTTTCAATATTACCAGAACTATATATTAGTCAATGGTCACTATAGATATCAGCACAACTAAAAATTGTTATGATGGATCAGTTTTAGTATAAGAATAGGTTCAAACAACTATAGGACACAGGTGTTAAAGAGATATTTTATTGCACTTATAACAAAACAACTTAGAAGATGATGACAATCAAATAGAAATGTATTACTTCTTTTAGAGTTCAGCATATTTCATTCTTAAACATGTATAATTGAATAAGAGACTTAGTCATAGGGCATGCATAACAAAGGGAGCATAGTGAAATGTTTTAATAAATTAATAAGAAAACAACAAAGTAAAAAAAGAAAGAAAGAAAAAAGGATTTAATAACTACAAAGAAAAGAAAATATAAATAAGTAATTTTTTTTAAACAAAGTTGTTTTTTGCAGTCAAGATATAAGATTTTTTAATGTAGGCTTATAACATGTCTAAGAGGTTCAAAGTTTATAGCATAAGTAGTAGAGATGACCAATTTTTATATAGTATTGCTTTATTTATTACTATATAGATTGTTACTTCAGCTTAAAAAAAAGTGTTTCAAATAAATTTAAGATGTATTTTAGAAAACGATTTCCAGTGTAAAAATGTATATAGTATGTATAAAAAATATATAATAAATTATCAAGATTACATCTGTATTACATAGAATACTAAATGTAGAACTACTGCCAAACAAAACTTGTATATAGTTATCAAAGACATACAAATGAATATATAGCTTTCAAACTAACAAACAATTGGTAAAGTGAGACACACACACACACATAATCTAAATATTGTCAATACTGCTAGTACCAGTAACTAAAAAACAAATTGGACCATTGTTGCCAATTTCAATTCAAACATTCATTACAAAATGTATTTGAATTAAATCAGATCGCTTTCAAACACCAAATGTAAGTTGAACTTCCTCAAAACGAAAAAGATGTAAGTCGAGCACTAGATCTAACAAAAAGAAAAAGTAACCAGGCTAAATCTTGTCTAATAAGAGCATCAATAACCATAGACGAGATGTTAACAAGAAATAAATAACTTGTAACTATTGCTTTAAACTTAAACATTAAATTAAAAAAATATATACTTAACAGTCCTTACTTTTAATAAAGAAAATTGTTTTGCTAACAACAGAATAATAATTTTTCATGACTAAAAAAAAAAATACAAAACAAAAATTGTAAGATGTAGGAAATAAAAAAAATTTGGAATGATGATAGTGACAACAAAGGTAAATAGAAAAAAAAAAAGTTTTGTTACAAAAAAAAAAATTCCAGTTATCTTATATATTGTTAACAACTTAGGTAGTGATCTTTTGTAAAGTTGTAATTTGTTAAGCATGTATATATGAGAATCTTTTGAAATATTTATTGCTACAGCATAATAAGTTTATAGTATATTTTATCACTATTGTATGGTTCAAATGATCAGGAGTACAAAAACAACAACTATGCACTAGTCATTTGATAATTAATACTGATAAATAAAATGTCTGTAAGTAGAGGTATTTGATATTAACTGAAGATCTGTTAAGTTCTTGGAACAATCTGAGCAATTCATCAGAGCTACAACGATATAATTTTAATAAACTACAGCATCCTTTGCTAATTTCTTTAAATTTGGTACATCTTTGATTCTAAAATCTAACAGTTCTTGTCCCATTGCTTTTCCCTGAAAATAAAAATCGAGACAAAGAAAAATGAGCAACATGCTTTCTAAAAAAAAATTGTAATGGTATATATTTACACCTAAGGCATGTGAAATGTAAGAAAATGTAAAAAAAAAAAAAATTAAAAAAAATTAAAATTTGCCCTCTTTACACCCCAAGCCACACAAAATGTCATTTCTCAATTAATTTCTCTTGCTAGAGTGATTGTTTTATTGAAGAATATTAAACAATGCAAAGACTATTATTTTATTGGATACAATATTTTTACCACATTCTCTCCTAATTTGGGTTGCAACCGATTGGACTTTAACTTTATACAACTTTCTCTTGGCAATAACTAGAATTTTAACATTCACAATAACTATATCAATTATCTAGATGAAAGAACAAAGGAAAAAGTAAAATTTCAAACACTTTAGAATTACTACATAACTCACAAAGCATCAGATAAGCAAAGACGATGAGGCAAGCCAGTTTGACTAAACTATTTTTCAATCATTTCATTCCTTAACTAGAAATATTACACTGAAGCCTCCTATACGAAATCTCTTACACAAGTGAATCTGGTCATGCTAGAGATAGTTGAGCCCCCAGAAAGTAACCCATTGTATTCAAAGAATAAATTTATCTCATAAATTTTTAGTTATAACAAAAAACGGAAACTTACTTGTGGATCACTACGTAAAGATGCAATACCACCTCCGCCTAGTGAACCCTTTAAGACAAAGTTCAAACCACTGACACCAGGAACATCATATCTGAAAAAGAGAATCTTTTGAAAGGTATCAACATTTCTTAAACACGTATACACAAAAAATAACCATTTAAAATAAGAAACATTTTTAAAATTTAAATAACTACCAGACACCAAAAGTACAAATATACAGTTTCAATAATATCCAACCTTTGCACTCTACTTTTAGATGATTCAGCAGATCCCTTGAAATAAGAAATGAAAAAGGACTCAACTGCTTCAGCAGTTAATTGTGCTCTGATGAAAGGAAGATAAGCAGGATGGCGGGCAATCACACCTGAAAATATTATCATTTTGAGCTATATATACAGATACATATAGAAGTATAAAAATGAAATAGATATGATTACATACAAACAAACACAGCAGTTATAACATTTGTGATATTTCCCATAAAAAATCTTGATAAACTCAGTAAAGGAAAGGTTATAATCTCAAAATCAATGCTTGGTGCAATTACCCACAAAAATAGTCGAACATTTTCTATGTTTATGAGCTGAGAAATTGTGGACCATACTCACAAGGCAACCTTAACTGATATAGTTTAACAAAAAATAATTATTACAGCCATAATGAAATAGTATCCATATGTATAAAGTTAATATTTAAAAACTCCTACTAAGAGCCATTGTGGGTCATACATACATGTTTATACTTTTAAGATTGCAAGCATAATGTCTACTTAGCCAATTGTTGCAATCAGAAAAACTTGTTTTACAAAATACATTTAGCATAAAAATATGAGCAGCTAATACTGACATCTCAATGTTTTATTACCATGCTATGATGAAAAATGAACAGATCTATGTCATCACAAAAACTTCAAATAATTAGAAGATCCACACATCGCTCATCAACACAGCCAAATAAAATAGAATTGTTTGCTGTTTTGTTAAAACTAGAAAACTGAGGTTTCACAACTTTTATTTCTCATTCAAGTGAACTTACCAATATTGCAATCATTTCCTTTATCGCCAGATCTGGTAAAAGCTAGTTCTTCAAGTCTGTAGGAAAACTCCCCCTTGGGAAGGTTTGCTGCAGCCTTGTTTTCAGCTTTTCCATTGCAGTCGCTTGCAGGATAAGCCTGTGTTAGATATTCAGCTGTTGGGACATTTGGGGGTATATACTCCACTACTTTGCCATCCATCTCTATGGTGATCTAAGGCATAAACAAAATGACAAGATTTTCACAATAAATTATATTAATATAATAGAAATATTACACAACCTTTAATTTACAACTCAATTTGAGAAAAGCAAAATTTTAAATCTAAATAGTAATAAATTAGAATCAATGTGAAATTGTGTGCAAATAAAAGTTGTATTGGTGCAATTATAAAGAAATTCTTTACAGTATTTATTCAAAAGTACTAGATAAATAAAAGACAACAACAAATTACCAATGAAATTAATAAAAGATGAGCAAAATGAGCCTAGGATGTAATTATCTGCTGTCTGTAACCTATAAGATGAAGTGTAACTTACTTTAAAATTATTTCTTGGATGAAGGAATGAAAACAATTTGAGGACAGGTGATCTGTGAAGTGTTAGAAAATATAAATAAACAAATTTAAAATGTGTAAGGGCTGCACCCCCACTCAAGAAAACAAAATCAAAAGCATAGTACAAAACAGCATAAAATTTCCAAATTCGAGCAACTTATTGTGATTCTCTGTATAAGTCAGTAAAACCCAACAGTCTCTATTCTGGTAGATTTCAGGATACACTTTGATATTATTTTGTATATACATGAGATGGCATCTAGAGGAAACAATTTATTCACTCTACTTACACTTTTGGTCTGCCTCCAATTATTCCACAGAGACCAGGAGCTGACAAAACAAGCAAAAAAATTATTGTATTTAAAAGATATATAAAAAATAGTATTAATTAAAATTTAGTAACTCTTTCTCTCCTAATCCATCATTGATTTGACTCTATTAAATTAAATTTATTTTTGGTTTTAGAAAGTATAACTTGTGTTATATAAGAAGAACATGCATTCTCCTATAATTCTATACCAAAAGTAAAGTTTTCTGATTACAAATAAAAATGTTATTGAAGTTTAATCATAACAGGGTAGAATGTACAAATGTGAAAAATGAAGAATTTTGCCAGAACATGGAAAAATAATTATGGAGATAAAGAGTTAAGAACCTTTTGGAAAACAAAAAAGAAATACAATGAAATCTGTTCAGTATAAATCTATTTTAAATACTGATCAAACATCATACCCATGCCGGTTCCAGCAGGCGCTATTTCTCTTGAGAAAAACTCCAAAGCTTTTCTATCTTTGTGTGTCACAGCCATCCACAACAAAGCATCTTTGGGGCCAAGCTGGCAATACAGACAGATATATAACAAAACTGCTTTAAAGTTTCACCCATAAACCTCCCAGCATATATTACTAGTTAGGAAAAAGAAAACATTAATACAGTAACCTAAATGTAAAAAGATATTAATAACAGAAGAGTAGTTTATTTTACATAACACCAGGTCACAATGCTTACCACTTTGGAATCGGGACGTTTCTGTTCATCTGTTCTTCTATCACGCCCAATAACTTCAACATTAACTGCAGAGAAATCACTCATGTTTAGCTGGTGAAAAATTCTTCTACACCTATTAACAAACAGAATTGAAGTTATTATCAAATAGGAAAATACAATATTTAAAAGATCACAAAATTAAAACAAATATTTATAATATCATTAAGATGAATATAAAGAGAAACCTGGTCAAAATAGATTTGGCAGTTTTCTCAGCTTTCTCATCTGCTCTTGGTCCACCGACTATACAAGCAGCTGTTGATCGATAGCCTGTAGCATATGTAGCACTCACCTGTTAGTATTATGAATTACTCATATTGTGCTTTAACATTAAATAGTTGTAAAAACACATAGTCAAAGGAGAAGAATATAAAAAACAATTATAAAAGAAAGTAACATGCCTATATATTTTTGAGGAGAAACAAAAAGCAAGTAAAGTTTATTAAGCTCTCAGTCTTAGTTTTTTCCCAACAATAAATAATTTTAAAATAAAAATCTAAACATAGTTCTAATAAATTTTTTTGTGTGTGTAAATTTAATTATTTATAAAAAAAAATGTATTTGATGTAATAAAATACTTATTTGTGCATCACTTACAATGCATTCCAGGGGCAATACTATTTTTAGACTAAAGGATTAAAAACACATTTTAATATTAGTGATTAGTGTTTAAAGTTTTTCTCAGTCAATCAATTTATAAAATCTACTGAGTGAGACATCATTTTTGGAGGATATCAATAATGCCATCAAATGTTAGTTATCATTGAAGGAAGACTATAAAAGGAAAATAAGGCAAGATATCAGGGTCATTGGTCATTAGTTCTTAGTTATTGGTCATTGTTAACAATTTGTTAAAGTTGATAGCCTTTTCTCAGTACATAAATGATTTATACAAGTGATTTGTGTTTAATGTGTAAATTTTGTTCATCACTGGATTTTTATTTATTTGATTGAGTTTGAAAATATTAAACTCAATTGAATTAATTTCTTCAGCCTATCACTAAATTGGCACCTCTGAACCTGCAGATGTTATGTAATTTTTGGAGAGAAAAACTAAATTTGCATGCATGTTCTTAATTTCTTTCTGCAGCATGCTGCCTATAGTTAGATTACCTTTTTTTTTTAAATAAACATCTAGATCTTTTTTTTAAGTACAGTAAGAATTTTTAAATGTAAATATATAAGGGGAAGAACTGCAGAATAGTTGCAATATATATCAATATTGAAAGGTTTAACTACCTTTTTCTATATAAATATAATCAATTAATTAATTACCACTATTTGATTAATTAATTGATTAAATTTCTTATTGATTCATGTATTATCATTGGCCGAATAATTGAACAAAATTTCAACTTGATCCTAGTGGGAAGTGGGAGAAAAAAATTTGTACCAGAGAGTAAGTTTGTTAAAAAATAAAATGAATTACAGGTAAGCCTGTTAATGTGTCAAATTTTTTTTGGTGTGGAAATATTTTAAAAAAGAAAACAGAAATTTTTAATAAATTGCCAACACTGATTAAAAAGAATTGAGATATACAAGAAAGAGGACTATTATCAGAAACAAACCTTATATTCCCCAGAAGGTGGAGTGCCCCTGGCACCCTCAACATACACCATGTTGCTTGGCAGCTCATCTATCCCCACCTGCGTGAAATCACACACAACGTCGGGCAGGAAGTACTGGGCTGGATCCCCCACTTCGTAGAGAAGTTGCTCTGCCACTGTTCCCCTGTTTACTAGGCCACCAGTTTTAGACGGCTTGCTGACAGTAAATCTTCCATCGGATCCAACAGATACAATGGGAAAGCCAATGTGATCCCTTCATAGAAAAAAAATATTCAGAGACTGGAGTCTGGGGGCATAAGCTGTTTTTTTTTAACTGAAAGGTTGCATTTTATCACATCTTTTTCTTTTGAAAGACAAATGTTGCAAACAGTGAAAAAGATAAAGTCTATGACACTACATGATCCAATAACTAATATGCTATTGTATGGCCAGCATAATAATCCTCTTAAAATTTATGGTGCCATACTTGAGGAAACCGGATGGAGGATTCACACTAACCAAGAAATATACCAGTTATATGAAGACCTATCTATAGTGATTGAAATAAAAAGGAACAGATTACATTGGGCAGATTACCTTGAAAGAATGCCAGAGAACAGAGGAGCAAAGAATGTTCACAGGCAAAAACCAAAAATGCAGGTGACCCAAAGGCAGACCATGAGTATGGTGGCTTGGTGACATAAAGGCAGATTTATAATAACTAAAAGTCTGTATAGATCAGAATGGAGAGATGTGCTAAAGCAGGCCCTCCATGGCCTGTAGTGTCACTGGGATGGATGGATGGCCAGCATATTATTATTCTCCACACTAACTGATGCAACACCATTAAAAGTTTAGTGAATAAATGAAATTGGGTTTATTGGAAGCATCCAGTGTTAAGCAACAGAATCTCATAAAAAATAGCAAATAAATAAATATGCTTCGGTTTTAGAACAATCTCAACTGTTTTGGGGCTTACACAAAAGACGTAAACTCTGCCTAGTTTTCTATAAATTGTATATTTTAAAAATAGAGATCACTATAATATAAAAGCAACTTACAGAAACAAACCAACTATCTAACTTAAAGAATGATGTTAAGGATATAGCATAACATAATTATTCAGAAGTTAAAGTTTTTACCATTCCTCCACTAGATGCCAATCTGTAAATATTCCACCAGTAACCTGAGCACCACACTCAATTAAATGACCAGCAAGACTGAAAAATAAAACTTTTTTTTTTTAAAGCTGTACAGCTTCAAGTATTTGCAGTTAATGTTAACAGTTATAAAGCTGATAAATTAAGAGCCATGTAAGGAAAAATACACTTCCTTATTAACTAATGTTAGAAAAAACAATATGATATGACTATCTTAATTCTTTCATTACTGGTATATCAAAGATGAACAGACTTATTTTTTTAAAAAATTCAATAAAATTCAACAAAATCTTTAACATAAACTTTTGAAAAGAGAAATAGAAGAAACTATATTTCTCAGCCAAGTAGAGAATTGTAACTAAAGGTTGTATATTATTTGCTAAACTCATTAAACCACCTTTAATTACATTAAATTTTTTTATTTTGAAATTATTATTTAGTTTTGAAAAAAACAATAAATGAAAAAAATTGTAACAGTATTACTAAAATTTTTGAGTCACTGAATAATAGATATCCTGGTCTCTGAGTTGAAGAGCTCCAGGCCGTTGAGTGAAATTATTCTCAGTGGTGACAGTGCTCTATGGGAACAACTGCTCCAACCCTAAAAATGACTTTATTTGAGGTCTCTTTCGGACTAATACTTCGGTCTTGCAAAGCATGAATTTTTTAATGCTTGGAATGAAATATATGCATCCTGTGTTCAAAAATTTAAAAAAGTAATTCATCTTATTTAAAAAGAAAACATACCTTCCAGCAGCCATTAAATCAAACTGATCCATCTTCCAATCAAACTAAAATAAACATAAATCTAAATATAAGTCAAGCTGATAAAGTGAAAAAGACTTTCTGATTCCTCCTAGCAATTTAAAACATGCAAGGCTTTACACCTTACCTCATGGATAAGAGGTGCCAATGCCATAGCACTGTCAGCACATCTGCCTGTAATGACAATGTCAGCACCCATGGATAAAGCTTGAGCTATTGGACCTGCTCTAATACAAAAACATGACAAAAGAATGGTCAATGTAGGAGAAAACAAATATAAAAATGGAGAAATATATTTTAAAAATTTGAATGATTTGTTATTTTTATTTGGATAAACATTAAGTTACATTTTTATTTACCCTAGATATGCATTCATACTATGAACTGCTTCAGGAAATGGCTCCCCTGAGTGCATATCAGTAATGCCTAGTCTTCGAAGTTCTTGTACCTTTATAACAAAAAAATAAGAAGTGAAAATGATCATATTTTAGTATTATATTAGTTTAAAAAAAGCAATTATTAAAATAATAATAATAATTTTATTTATAAAGCACTGTTAACAAACAAAATGTACGCTCAAGGCGCTGTGATAACATTACAAACACAAGAGCTAAAATGACAAACTAATCTAAAAAAGTTTTAAACAGGTAGGTCTTAATGTTCTTCTTGAAAGTAGTGTAGCATGTTGTCTGTCTGAGATCAATAGGGAGAGAGTTCCAAACCTTTGATTTGTGCAACGAAAAAAGCCCGCAAACTGTAGCTTTTTAGGGAGAAACATGGCACCACTAGAAGCGTTGAGAAGTGGCACCACTAGAAGCGTTGAGAAGTGGCACCACTAGAAGCGTTGAGTCCATTGAGCGCAGGGCTGTCTGAGGGATATATGGAGTGATCAGTTTGCTACGGTACAAGGGCATTTCTTTATTATAGATACACTGATGACAAAGTGTATCCACCTTGTCGATTCTCACTTTCACATGTATTATTATGAAGAAAATGTAATCAAATTTGTTAGTTTCACAATAACTTCATCAGCAATAAGCCATGTGAAGCTCTACAAACTCTGTAAACTTGCAGTGGATGTTTTATTAACTTAAAAGCAAGATTGGAAACTAAAATGACATATTTTTTTTTGCATGTGAAAAACTTGTGCCCATATGTGTGAAGAAGAACAGAGAGAACTAAGTTGTGAACTGATGGGAGATTTATGGAAAAACAAAATAAATACATATTCTTCATACACTGGGTGCTGTATTTTCAGATAAAAATTTCATTGGATGTCATTTCATTTCTATTTGACTCAAATAGTAGAATGTGCATCTGGTGAAGATGAATGTGTCTTGAGAAAATGATGTGAACCCTAAAACAAAATTCAACATTCAATTGCCCTGTAAATATACAGCTATGTACATCTTGCAGATTCAAGGGGCATCAGAGATATTTTTTTGAAACACAAAAAAATATAAAAAAGATATTGCGAGAAATAAAAAAAAAAAAGTTAGAGAAATAGAATTATGTGGTTAATAATAGTACAAAGCATAATATATTACCTGAGACATTAGATCATCCCCTTTTATGACAGCAATCTTCAAGTCAACACCTTCAGACCTACAAACTTTGTGCAGTGCTTCAGCACAGCCAGATGGGTTGATGCCTCCAGCATTGCTGATAAGTTTCACACCTAGAGATAGAAAGAATCTTTTAAAGATGAAAAGCAAGTTATTTTATAGGATACAGTAACCAAAATGGTCCAAAGCCAATGTTTTCCTATTGCAATTGCATAAGATTAATAATAGTATGTCTACATCATTCTCACATAATCTTTTTGTGAAAAGCTAAAGTCCTTCAACTCATACTTTAAGTAACATATTTATCAGTGATTCTGATCTATTTTGTAACTAATAAAAAATCAAGACCAAAGATAGTTATTGTAAATATTTCATGCATGCAAGACAGTTTACATATATATATATATAAGTGTCCAAAAAAAACTCAACCAACATGAAATGTTAAAAGTGGTCAAGTCAGATGATAGCTTGGTACCTTGATAGCAGGTATGTGTCCTCGTTGAAGCTATGTTTCACCATAGTTTCTGCCCCTTCTTCTCTCAATAACTACTGTATTGTATGTCATGTTTATTCATCAATTTCCTTATTATTTAAAAAAAAAAAACAACAACCTCCTGCATTCTTCTATAATATATTTTGGACTTAATTATTATTATATACAGTTATGACTTGACAATAATTACAATAATTGTCACATAAAAGATAATAATACTTGTTTGGATGAGCAATATAACAATTACCTTTGGTCTTTATATCTTTAATGAAAGGGGCAACACTAACTTGAACAAAATCTGGAGCATATCCCATATCCTTGGATATAAAAAAATGTTTAATGATGACCATAGAAAAAAAAAGATTTTGTTTCAAGGTAATAAACCCAAGACAAGATTAAAACTTATTAATCAGGAAACCAAACTTCATTTTTCCAGAGTATTAAAATTAAAAGAACATTAGATTAATTGTGAATTGAAGCTTCTAATTCTGCTTGTTAATCCTGTAAGTGCCCATAGCATGAATAGTGTGAGATTAGAATCACTAACTAGAAAAAAAAAGTGAGCTTTTAACATGTAATATAAATCTTGAAAAAAAAAATCTAAAAATAAATTTTTAGATATTCACATCTAGACACCACAAACTAGGTCAAATATCTTTCATTGTTTAAATATAAGTAAATATTCTAATTAGTTAGAAAATCACCTCCCAAACCTCTTATTCAAAGGATTTAACACATTAGAGAAGGAAGTCAGTCAGTTTCACTCTCATTCTAGTACTTGGGAGTTCTGTACATTTTTTTTTACTGCATTTTGTGTTACTATTCTTTCTATTATAAAATTTATTCATGTGGTATAATAATTTACATTTTAAAAAACTATGTAATTAAAACTACTTAACAAGTTTGTGTCTTAGTCTCATTAACAACCTACAAATGTGATGCTATTAATTGATAAAAAAAACAACAACTTACTGGTGACTTTCTTCTTCCTGCTGTCAAAAGTGACATTGTTATTTCTGAGAGGTAGTCAAAAATAATATAGTTTAATTTGGCTCCATAAATAAGCTGTGGCGCTGAAAAGGTAAAAGAAAATCATAATTAGAAAATTTTATAGGACTAATAGAAAAAAAAAAGGAAAAATCTTGTTCTTAAAAAAACCCATACAAATGGACCAACACACGAGTATTGTTAAAGTCTTTTGCATATATATTTATCAATGTATTTAATAAACTCTTACTCTGTACTGGTAGTGTACCAGACTTGTCACTTAACTTCATATTTAACAACAAAGTACATAAGAAATGACTTAGCCTGCAGTTTACATTGACTAAAACACATTTACACAGATCTGCATCCCTCCCAAGGTCACAGGCTATCACTCAATACTACTGACCAGACAGTGATCAGCATCCTATTATTTTCTTCCTGACACTGCTTTGAAAGGGACCTAAATATCAAGCCTTTTGAGGTTTGCGGAAACACATTATTTCACTACTGATACTTTCCATTGAACAAACATTAAATTACTAGGTATACTGGCTTACTTTTGTAAATTTGCTTTTAATTTTGTTATTGAATACCATATTATATCTTTCTGTTCATGAAATGAGTATGTGTGTATATTAATAATATTATATATATTATATATATAGATCTTCGAAGGACTTCAGTATCTTGTCCTTCAAAGAGCGGGTCTGCAAAGCATCCACACAATCCTGATGCAGTCCCAGCTGCGATGGGCAGGACACGTCTGAAAAATGGAAGACCACTGCATCCCAAATGACTCTTGTATGGCCAACTAAGCGAAAGAAAGCACTTGCAAAGCAATTAAAGAAAATGCTTCAGGAACACCCTCAAAGCTTGTCAGAAGGCGTTCAGCATAGACCCAGCCGCCTAGGAGACAGATGCACATGACAGAGCAGCATGGCATCACGCCGTGAAAACTGGAGCACAGGTTGCAGAGGAAAAGAGAACAACGCTGGCAGAAGAAAAATGCCAGAGAAGAAAAGATAAGCCAATGACACTAGCTCCAGCCCAATGAGCAGGCACAAAAACCCAGTGCAAAGCCCTCAGCCCCCTGGATGACAAAGTGGTCATCATCTAACAACGATGGACAAACTATATATAGATCTATATATATACATATTATATATTGTAATACAATGTATTGAATGAGTATCAAATATGAACTTTGGCAGGCAATCTAGATCTAGAACATGCATTTAACATTTTATAATTAGTAGAATTACTATAATTTAGAGACAGATAATTAAGATATCAGATATATATCTACATTTATTAAATTAGAATAGATTTTTCTCCTATGGCCAAGTCCGCCGTGTCCAGAGTCAATGTGTTTGCATAGATACAATCATTCATACATTGTTTACTAAATTGTTACATTCAGATCATGTCTAAGTTAGTTACTGAACCAGTACTAGAATAAATAACTAGTAGATCTAGCAATCTTATAATACATATGATCTAGATTGACTAGATCTATGCTTTTACTTTTATTTATATTAGTAATATTGAGTATTTGTCATCAATATAACATTATATCATTATTAGTATAAATTTATAAATAACAGCCTTAGTATAATTAACTAGCAAATAAGCAGGCTTATAAGGCTGTTATTATAATCTAAGGCTAAGGAAACTTTAAAATTAAAATGAGAAATAACCAAGACCAAGTACTAAGTCTAACTAAGTCCTAAGTAGTCCATCTGTCAATAATATAATCTAAATTATTCTAAAACTATATTAATCTATACTATTAACTATATAATTATAGTATATTATATATTAATATAGTATATAATAATATATAATATATATTTAATATATATCATATTTTTTTGTTATAAAATTTGAAGTTCTGTAAGCAACTCAGTATAGAATAGTATTAGTATAGTATATACTATATAGTATAATATAGTAATAATACTAATATTAAATATAGATCTAGAATAATCTAGATAAATCTAGAGGCTAGAGACTAGATTTGACTAGAATCTAGATCTAGATTAATGATTTATGATTATATTTTATATTATGTGTTACTCAGTTACTGTGTAAAGTGTGTAAGTACTGTAAGTCAGTGTTGAGTGTACTGTAAACTCAAAACTTTAAGTGTAGTGTAAGTAACTTAGTCTTAGTACTCTTGTCTTAGTAGTCTACTCTGTTACTAGAATTCTAGATCTAGTAAGTAAGTAAGTAAGTGTAGTAACTGTAAGTCACACTAAAAAACTAGTGACTAGTGTCAGACTAGTCTAGTGAAAGTAAATCACCTGCACACGCTGTATCCCCCCAAAACCCACTGGCACATCCTATTTTAACAACTTTTCCTTTCAGAATATGATCATGAACATTTCTTTTAGAGATATCAATAGATCTATATTTATTGACAGAACATCTAAAACAATTAGTGGGCATCCAAGTGTGACAGTGTTGTCGACCTAGAAAACGTAAACATTGAACTCCAGCCATGTTTGTTTTTCTTGTATTTGCCAGGCTGCCAGGTGATAAGTAAAGACCGAAATATTTCAAATCCGATTGTAAATAAATAAATATTTATTTGTGCATATAAGATTAGGAAAAAGCTCATTTTATTAAATATTTTATGTCAATGCATCATGTTCGCACCTCTTGGATTTGAAAAAATAATTACAATTAACAGCAAAATAAGAACCGATATAGTAATTAACTTTTTTTGTTCATAAAAATTGTAGAGGTCTAGATCTAGACTGAATCTAGACTAGATCTAGTGAAAGAAAAAGTCGACATTCATAGTTAGAATCATATACTATTACGCATGCGTGGTCACATGACATTTTTGCTAAGTGTAGACAATATGGAGTATGATGTGCTAAAGATATTACGGAGAATTATAGAAAGTCTATCCCTATAGATATAGAAAAGAGAAATTTAGAGCTAGATGTGGTGTGTTGTTAAACAGTGAAATGATTGACTAAGAATTCTTTTATCCGATTTTTAAATTACTACCGCTCTACACTACTAATGAAAATGGCTACAGAAACAATATACGGTACAAATGAGGAAAGTCATGTTATGTCCGAAAAAGTTCAATCTCTTGCAGCTACTGTTTATAAAGAGTTTGAAAAGGTCATTAAAAAATACGATGAAGATGTTGTTAAAGATCTAATGCCATTAGTGGTGGGCATTTTGGAAACATTGGATGCGACATTTACCGAAAAACAAGAGCTTGATGTAGAAATTGAGTTGTTACGAGAGGATAATGAACAGTTATTAACTCAATATGAACGAGAAAAACAACTCAGGAAAGGTGCAGAACAGGTATCTAGATAATAATAGATTATTAATTTTAATGTAACAATGTTTTTATTAACTCATGTCAAATGTGTATCTTCTTTCTGTCAGACTCAATTGTTTAAATATATATTATAAATTTATTTTATATTAATAAGAAAAAAACAAGTTCACACGCCAAAAACAAAACATTTCGGTATTAGTATACGACACTAGAAACGCTAAATTAGGTTTCTCTTATATTTTCAGAATATGCAGAAAAATATGCAGATTACAAATATGTAATTTGATTTCCTCGGAGATAAATAGTTTTTAAAATATATATTTTTAAGTTTTATTTCTTATTACCATATATTGTCATTGGAAATACGCCATTTTGGTTTTAAGGCTTAGTACTAGACTATCTCCCTTGAATTACTTGCCAACTTTTTCCTGTTGCTGTTTTGTCTTTCTTTCTAGCAGCTATTAGATCTAATATTAAAATTCATTTAAAATGCAAACAATCTTTTGTACTTTGAAAAATAACTAAAAATCGAAATTCAAATCATGTAGTTAAAGTAATAACAACAGACAAAAAAATTAATAGAAAAATAAAAAAATAACTCTAAGCCTAACAAAATATCTTTTATTGGCAAAATAAAAGTAATTAAATAAATAGATACCGGTACCCTGACTTTCAATACATGAAAATAATAGACATTAAATGTTATTTAAGATATAAAAGCATGCAAGAAAAAATCAAATAGCCAAATAGATCTAATCTGAATAGATTGCAAGATGAAATATTAATCAACACTTAAAAATTTAGGCTAAAGCATCATACTCCAAGCAGTGGATTTGGCAAAAAACAGTTGCATGTGGCCTCTTGTGGTACAACCACATCAAAGTGATTACCATTTGTATGCAATAGTGTTATGTTGCAGCATATATGGTTGTCTGTGTGAGATAGTATGTATGTGTTTGCATCATGAAATAAAGGTTTTAATAATAGCCATGAGTATTTTGTTTTGTTGTGGTTTGGTGAGAATGTTTAGGTGTCTCTTTGCAGTAGTGTAGCAGCTGCAAGCATTTCTGCAGTTGTGGCCCATGTTGTATCTTTTTTCATCAGCTCCATATGCTGCTGTTAAAAAAAAAATATGGTAGCTATAAGTACAAGTTCTTTATCCTTCTCTTATTATGTACGGTAACTTATAAACATATTGAATGAAAAACAATGCACAATATAAGAACCAGCAATATCTACAACAAGGTAGAGAAAGTAATGATAGGACTGAAGAGTGGAAGGGAACTCCTTTTATAACAGATTCGGAAAATGTTACAATGGCATCACAGTTAGTAACCTTGTGATGGCTCCAAATAGGGATGGGGCGATGAAAATAAAAGGCTTTATCAAATCTCTTTAATGAGATGAAAGAGCTTCAAGATAAAAATACTATGTCACTACTTCTGTGGACCAAATAGGGGAGGGGGACTAGAATCTATGACAATCTGTCATACGTAACTACTTCTTGATGTAACTACTTATAGACTGCCGGCCAACACGATATGATCCAACCACGGGAGTTTTTGTCGTACATAACTATCTGTAGAAGCTGGCCGACATTATAGGATACAACGAATAGAGTTTTGATCGTGACATCGTTATGTTGCGTCACGTTTCAGTCTTAGTCTCATCCAACTAGACCTCAGTTGAACTGCATGTCGGTGAAACGAACCGACAAAGAAAGCGAAGAAGGATAAATTTTGACCAAGTAAAACACCGTACCTTGCCCTTCTCCCTTTATGAGCATACCAGCGATCCTAGCAGTAGATGACCTAATATGACCACGGCGCCGGCGAAGCTCCGAGCAGGGGAAGGTGATGTTACATCACACCTAGTTCTGCCATAAAGACAAAGATCGCGTGTGACGGCCGGCGCAGCGAGGGTTTAAAGGTACGTAAGAATAAACGGAGACAATCGCCACCTGTACGGTACGGCGGGAGAGAAAAACTTGCTTTGGACTCCGTAACGGAATGTAATACATGGGCGCTAGTGGATCCATGTGAAGAGAAGGGTTGGTAGGTGGAGTCGCTAAACCCCCCCCCCCCCACACACACACACACAACTACACATCTTAAACAAATTAAGTGTAATAGGTGAGGAGTTGTTTTTTTTTTTAATGAACTCCGAAAGTAAAGATGCATAAATTATCTAAATAGTAGTGTATATGCTTCTTATCTGTTTCTTTATACATTGGCTTTTGTTCCCCACTCTATGCAAAGTAAATTTCAGATTGTGAAACATGATAGTTTAACAGGTGCTACGTAACGTTTAACAAAGACGTTCGTGATCTAGTTACACTCGACCTATCCTCCCTCCAAGAGAGGTGGAGCCAGAGGTAGTGGTAAGAGTTATTAACACAGACATTAGTCCTATCTGATCATAAAACACACGCCAAACAATCTCTGGTAGACAGTAGACTCCACTCAGAAGACCTCACGGCGAAAGAGAAAGGGACACTGATCTGTGTCAGCTTCATAAAATTCTTTCTCTTCGTGGTGTGATTTTACGAAAATAGAGAGCGCTCAAAATTCGTTAGAAATGTATAGATCTAACTGTAGTCTTAATCATCAACAGATAAACATAAAAGTATTATTTATTATAGTAATAAGTTTCCCGTACTAGATCTATATCATTTATTGTCATTGCCCTAAAAAGATCATAATGCATAGTTTTGTTCAAAAAATAATAATAATTAAACATAACATGTATATCTCGATGCGTGTTCCATTTCATTTAATTGATGCATATTTGTTTTTTATTTTATCATTGTTTCGCTTTGCTTGGTGAGTTAATATATTAATTATAGATCTAATTGTTAACATATATTTTTTAATTAATAATTTCATAAGTAGAAAAAAAAGAAGAAACAACAAGTTCATCAATTTATTAATAACATTTTATTTAGACCTTCATTTCAGTAAATACACTTAAAAAATCATAAGTTGACAGCATAAGAACAAAAACTCTCTTTAAAAAAAGTTATTGAAAGTTCAATATAGGTAAGGGAGATAAATATGCAACATGGTGGTCGGCAAAGGTATCTGCGTATCTAAACTATTACCAACATTTCTAATTTCTAGCCTCTATTCTACTAGAGTCTATGGTAGATTCTTATAACTGAACACCGACTTTCGGGAACTAGGTCAATTTTTTATTTTATTTTTTTATTTGGTGAAGGTTTAACTTACAAAAAAACTGAAAGCAGATTCTTATTCTGCAACTAAAGAACTATAAAAATAGCTGTGTTCCTTTGTTTTACCACCCATAGTCAAGATTTTATTTTAAAATAAATTGGGTCACCTCATGCTCCTATTTTGAATGCAGTTTTTGGGCTTTCTCCTTTAGTTGAACAGTGAGCACCGGTGTTGAACACCACTATGTAATTGCTAATAAATTATATCTGTTACTTAAAAATTATTTAAATTGTAGTAAAAGAAGTAGATTCACGTTTGCAATATGAATTTATAGTCTATTTCCTCATATACTCTCTCTCTCTCTCTCTCTTTATATATATATATAACAGGCAGTGGTGGATAGTTTGTGACACTACACGCTGAGTGTATACCTCTCCTCACCGCCAGCTTATCTTGCATGATCACATATGCAGTGGGCATGGTCTCTGGCTTCAAATTAGCAGCCCACACTTTTTCTTTCATTCATAAGTTATATATTCTAGATATCTCTATCTAGGTCATGTTTATTCATTGAAAAAATCATAGATTTATTTATCCCAATAATATTTCTTAATACGATTTTGCTGTGTTCAAAAAGGAGAATGAGCTGAATTCATTATTATTTGTTTGGACACCCCCTTTTTAAATGTTATTTAACAGCTAACGGTATAAATGTGATTGGAATGTCTTTCTAAAGATGTTTGGAAGCTTATTTTGATATGCCCATCAGCCTACGATCAAACAGGGTCATAATATAGCCTTCATCCCTTATATGGGTATGAATTGCCGGGGGAGGTTAAAACAACAGCTTTACATACATGGTTACCGCGAATCTAAATAACTGCCATCTGCTTTGGAAAAACGGAACAAAATTACCGGAACTTATCTAAAATTGGATATGCGCAGTTCCGAAATGTCGTTTTTAGCTCCAAACATAAAAACAAATGAATTACAAACAAAAAAAAAGCGACCCGTTTAGAAAGGAGAATTCGATGGGGTGTTCAAAATATAAGAGCCTCCTCTATATATATAGTAACTATACTGACTATAGTTTCTTCTCTATTACTATACTAATCACATTGTAAAGACTACTGATACTATCTTAATTATGATGTTATATTATAGAAATTGGTTTATTTGATATTATTAACTATTTAAATTTTAATGATCAATAACTCAATAAAATACAAAGGATATTTTTTAAAATATATTTTACTAGATATCTTGGGGATTATTGTTTTTGCACTTCTTTAAGTTCTTCTAAGATTTTGCTTTTTCAACTTTGATATTTTGTTTTGTTGTCTCATTTGTTCTCTGCAGTGCCTGTTTTTCTTTGGCCAGATTCCAGATTATATTTCAAACTTCCATGTAAAGAGGATGCTTGCTATTGAAGGATATTTTTGGAGTGCTATTCCACATCTGACAATTTTTAACAGCTGATGTATTTGAATAAATTAAATTATTAAATCCTCCATCTTGTCTCTCTACATAGTTTGGGTGTCTCTATTC
This sequence comes from Biomphalaria glabrata, assembly GCF_947242115.1. Classification (NCBI taxonomy): domain Eukaryota; kingdom Metazoa; phylum Mollusca; class Gastropoda; family Planorbidae; genus Biomphalaria; species Biomphalaria glabrata. The sequence continues at coordinate 11,867,649 of NC_074718.1, forward strand.
CAGACCTCCATCTTTCTTCTCGAGCAATAGTTGAATAGTATTTAAAAAAAAAATATTTCAAGTTAGATCAGCATTTAGTACCTTGTTGGCAAGCTGTTTCCTATGTACAGCCTTTACAGAGACTGTTCACCAGTGATGTCTGTGGCCTTTTCCCACACTTTTTAAATCTTTCAAATCTTGTTTTAACTGTCTTTCGGGAACATGATTCATCTTGTCTTAGGGCATGACTCTGGACAACTACACTCCACAACACCATCTGCTCCATTAGATCTTAAGGTCCAAAAAGGGTATTTAAACCTTAATTTACCCCTATTGTCTTTTTGATATATTTTTTCATTAGAAGAGATCATATATATATATATTTACTTCAGTTGGTAAGCAACTGGTGGGTAATTGTCTAATACTGTTCCTTACAATTATTTTTGTTTGTGTTAGAGATCACAATTTAAATTCTTTTTCTTTGTGGGTGCCATGCTCTTCATCAATTACACTGCAGATGTTGTGCTGTTACCCTATATATTGTCAAAACAAAAATCTCTGTGCTTGCATTTTATATTTATATAAATTTTATACTTCAACTTTATATATCCCTTATTCTGTTGAACCATTGGGGCACTTCACAAGACCTTTCAACTGTCTTTTTCCACTCCTCTGTCTTTTGCCTTGGATAAAATTTCATTCAATAATAGACCTGTCCATTCTTTAAATGTTGTCTTCCCATTGCTTTCTATGTCTGCCTTTTTTTCTTCTTCCTGGTACTGTTCCCTGTAAGAAATTTCTGCAAGCCTTGAGGACCTTGTAAATGGCTCATAGAGTTAAAGTTTTTTTTTTTTTTTACAGTGACTAGCAGGTCATCTAAATAATTTATATACTTATTTCACTAAATTCGTCATTATAATCTTTTTTTTTTTTTTTAATCCTCATATCTTAAAGGATGTGGACAAACCTGTAACTGAATGATTGGTGGAGCAATTTTGTGAATTTAATTTTTTTTTTAATGTACTGAATATGGTATATAAAAAAAAAAGTTCCCCTTTCAGACCTTGTGGTCTATAGGGCAGATGATGTAAAGGTCATCTGTTTCTGTGGCCTACGGTGAACAAGGGTGTCATGTGGCCAGCACAACGACCAATCACATTTCCTTTTCCCTAACTAATGTCAGGTACCCATTAGAGCTGGGTGGACTCAGAGGCGCCCGAAGATCCCGAAATCAAAAATACCAGGATTCGAACCCTGGTTCGGAAGCCAATCGCTTTACCGCTCAGCCACCGCGCCTCATGAATTTGGTCTATGGTGTATCATTATTTTGTAATTCTAGTAAAGCTAATAACTCACAAGACCTGTTCAAAGCTGTACTTGGCATACAATAGGGACCCCATAACTAATTCTTCCTTTATATATCTTCTTCTCGTTTAATTTAGGGTTAATCACAGTTTGTAAACATGTTTATATAAAATATATTTAAACACATGTAGCTCTTTTTAAATAAAATTATTTGGGCCTAGGTAGGATTTTAATTAATTTTTTAAAAAGTAATAGCTTATAGACAGGTGTTTCTAATAATTCTCCCAGAAATTCCTTGAAATGGAGGATACAATTGAAGGAATTAAGAAAGAATTGGAAGACAAAGTAGAGACTCTTGAGTCCATACTAAGAATGTCTGAGATCAAAGCTAAAAATTCTGCAGATCATGGTGAGTAAAAAAAAAAACAATTTTTTTTTTAGCTTGAATGCTATTATAAATTGGAATTAAATCTAGGAGTGTACTTGATGGTCATTCAATTATATTATATATACACAGGGTGGCCCAAAAGTAGGTTTACAGTTATTAAGCTACCTACTTGATGGTCATTCAGTTTTATTATATATTATATATATACAGGGTGGCCCAAAAGTAGGTTTACAGTTATTAAACTACATACTTGATGGTCATTAAGTTTTATTATATTATATTATATATATATACAGGGTGGCCCAAAAGTAGGTTTACAGTTATTAAGCTACCTACTTGATGGTCATTCAGTTTTATTATATTATATATATATACAGGGTGGCCCAAAAGTAGGTTTACAGTTATTAAACTACCTACTTTTTTATGGTTGAAGTGAACAGTGTTTCACAGTGTTCTGGAGAGATTTGAAGAATGTTGCAATGTTGAAGGAGGATATTTTAAGCATTTGAGAAATTAAATTGTTTATATCTTAAAAGGTATTATGAATTTCTTGCAGTTATAGAGTCAAATAAATAGTCTGTATACTGTAATCCTACTTTTGGGCCACCTTGTATGCAAAAGCATTCAGCCCACTTGTCTGCCATACTGGGATTTTAAGTTCAAACCCAGATTCAGTCGCATCCCATAAAACCTTCATTTCTGAGTATTCAAATAAAATTGTTTATAGACGAGTGTGCCTAAAAACCACTCCTAAATGATAAAAATAATAATAGTTCTTGTTTAATAAAAAAAATTCAAATTTTATTGCTAGATAAATGCATGGATTTTCATTGTGGCTGTGTGCGAAAAAGCACTGTGTTTAAAATAAAATATTTTTCTTTCAGTAAGTCGTTTAGAAGAAAAAGAACAAGAAACAAAAAATGAATACAACAAACTCCACGAACGTTACACTGAAGTAAGTAGTGAGTTTAGTAATTTTTATATATGAGAAATATAGAGGTGCAGATCTTAGAGAGTTAGTGGAGATAAGTTGGTCACACCCTTAGAAAAGATATTAACAACTGAGCTAGACAGACCTTAGAGTGGAACCCCCAGGGCACAAGATGTGTAGAGGAAGACCAAAAAGAACCTGTACTAGATGAAGTCGAGAGGATAGGAAAGAGTTGGGAAGCCATTAAAAAACTAGCAAAAGACTTTGAAAGATGATGATGATGAATGTGTACATTAGTACTGTTCGAATATTGATAATGCTTATTTAAATAATTGTTTTATAAGGAGTCTTTAGCATTATTAAAGTTGTTTTTTTTTTGGGTGCATATAGTTGTTTAGAACACACATGGACTACATGGAGCGTACAAAAATCCTGATGGGTACAGACAAACTGTCAGATTTGACAGGAATGAGTCCCAGAATAACGTAAGTTATATTTTACTTTACTCAGTACTTGTATTCACAAAGCTTATTTTAATTAATTTCTTTTGTCTGTGTTTGAAAAGGGAAGCATACTTTTTTTTAATAATTAAAATATTCTGGCATCTTCAAACATTCATTGCTTACATATAATATTCATTTAATAGTTAAGTTGCAACTCTATTCTTTGTGCAATCTGTTTATTTTAGACGTTTCATATTTATCCACAATATAAGTGTTTTAACCCAATTGTGCCTATTGCGATAGGATGTGTTGTCTACAGTTTTAGCTTGATGCGATAGAATGTGTTGGGATGCTGTTGTTTATTTTTTTGTAACCTTTCCTATAAGAAGAGCTTATGATGTCTTGTTCAGAATGAGAGTGTGGACACTTAAATTGAAAACTAGATATGTTTAACAATTTATTTTCTTTATTAATTTTTAAAATGAATGTGCCCCTTGCTTTTACTTTAAAGGTAATATAAGTGTATATTATTTGAAAATATACATATTTTTCTATTTTTTAAAGTTGTTTATTGATTATTTTTGTGTGTGGTATTTTTTTAGTTGTTGATACAAATTTAAAAAAAAAAATCAAGTTATCTCCCTCTTATATGAAAAAATAAATTGTTTTTTTTTTCAAACACTGTATGGTATGGGCTGTATTTTGGTTAACTCATTCATTATATTCCTATATAATTTAACTTTTTTTTTTTTTTTTTTTTTTTTTTTTTTAGCAAAGGAGGCTTTCATTTACCAGGGTTACGTCCTGTTAGCATGGCTTATGGGGGCTTAATAGAATTTCAAAATCGTCATGAGAATAGCCCCATGCACTATGAAACGGGGACACCTCAGAATATTGTAAGCTTAAAGAGTGAGCTGGATGCACAGACACCTAAGAAGGTGGAGGCCACAGACAAAGAACAGCTTACAGAGAGTGCAGATATTACAGAACAGGCCTCAGTTACAAGTCAGTGGACAGTTTACACTTACCTTCCTTTTTTTCTTGAACCTTTTTGTTTAGCTAGAAACATTTTGCTTAATGGATTGGTAAATTTTTAAAGATTAATTATTTTAAAATGTTCATTTTAAAAAAGCTAATTAACCAAAAAAAAATTAATTTTTATTATTAGAAAGCAGGTAAACTAAAATATGAAAATAAATAAATCTAAAAAAATTAAAGATTGTTTTACATTTTATTTTTGATTCACACTTAGTAGACATTATTTTCCACATTGTTTCAATTTTCTTTAGTCATATCAGCTGTTGCATGCATAGTTTAAAGCTTGTTTTGTTTTCTTATGCTATCAACTTGTATTTATAGAGTGTAAATATTCAATTGAACTAACTATATATATATTTTTTTTTACAATCATTGAAATGTAAAATTAATATTTGATCTTTATAATTCATTATTATAATTTTTTTTTAGAACAGTTGAATTTCATAATAAAGCCATTCTGAGCTCTAAATAAGATCATTTTCAGCTTTCTAGCTTAAAATAATTTTTTAAAAATTATATAATTTTATTAAAGTAAATATAGATTACACCTGGTTGTTATTATATTATATTCTAGATTTTTCTTTATAAATGTTCATTGTTTTCACCCCACATGTTTTTTTCCCTTTACACTTCATATTTACCTGGACACTTGTGCTGCTCACTCCCTCATCCTGTCATCCTCATGTCATTTAAACCCATTGATGTGCTCTATGAATGAACAGAAGAACCAAACAGGCAACTTAGCCTTGCCACAAAAAGATCAGAACAAGTTTTTGAGTCTCAAGGCTCTGGGAGTAGAGAAGTTCATATATCTGTGATAGATGCCGAAATGACCAGTCAGCCCTTGGAGGCGAGAAATGTAAATCAGCCTGTCTATATAGAAGAGTCTTCCAGTGAAATTCAGCGTACACACTTGATGAAACAGTCTATATGTACATTGGAACCATCTAGTGAGAATTATCTTACAAGTACACAGCACTTAATAAACCAGACCTCTGATGCATTGGAAACTAGAACTACTTTACAGACAATACATTCTTTGGATTCTAATGTTCTTGTAGAGCAGCCACCTGTAATTTTAAGGACTAAAAGTAAAAAGCCTGGAGAAATAAGTAGATTTGAGAAATATATGAGCTATGATGGGGACCATGTACCAGGTATGTCATTCTAAGACTTATGGATGGATTGAGTTATTTATACACTATAGACATTAATTCTTTGGAAAAGCATCCAGTGCTTCAAAATTTTTGCCCTGAAAGAGGTTTTTTACCAGTTGTTTTTTTTTTTTTTTTCGGACCTAACATTTTCATTTGTCCACACTCCCCTTTCCATTTGTTTTTCTTCTTACCATTTTTCTTTGTCATATTTCACCCAGTTTCTTGCAAAGTTATTATTTAGTAACTGGTGTTAGTTTCTTTAGCTGCTAATTAACATTGTGATCTCAATGTTGTTGTTTTTTAACTGAAAAGTAATACAAAATTAATTGTTCATGCTGCTGTCAGTGGTCCTCTTGTAGTTAGTATGCTTGCTCAGGTCTGTGGTATCTTTTATTTATTAAGTACCTGTTCTCCTCTTTTATCAAGAATTCTAATCATGAATAACAGTCTGTCAAAAAACATTACTAAACATTTTGAGTATCTTTTTTATACCTTTTATCTTGTAACATACAAAGCTATTAGTTGAAGTTTTCAGCTTTGGTGTGCGCCCCTTCTTAAATTTTTCTTTTGTACCTTCAATGTCTATATGTTGTATCTAGTGTGTAGGTAGTCAGTAATGGTACTATATTTGCTTTGACATTAATTGAAACTTTAAGTGAACATTTATTATTTTAACTTTTCATACTTAAAACATTAGCAGTAGTTGCTTGCTTTTTTTTGTGTGGGCTTTTTAGATAAATTAATCATTATTTATATTTTGTTTTTTTTTATTTATAGTTAAGTTAATTTAAAATATTTTTTTTTTCTTGCTTCTGGATCTGTCTGCTAATGTTAATTTTTTCTCTCCATATTATTTTTTTTCTTCCAATTCACCAATTATTCAACTGTGGGGCTCGTCCTTTGCTACTGGTAAGTTGCTGGCTCGATTATTTTTACCTTTTTTTTTTATAGACAGAATAATAAAAAATCAATAATTTTGTTTTTGAAGCAAGTTTAAAATGAAGTATTTCATTCTCATGTTCATTTGTTCAGTGATCATAAACATTTGTATTTCCTTGCAAGTTGCTTATTAACTTATCACATATCACTAACCTTAGCAACAAAATGGTTAGGTGTGAGTGAAATCATTTCTATATACATAATTATTTGAAAGTTTGATTATAATTGTTGACAATTAAAATTGATGGAAGCATCACATTCTTATTTGATTGATTGTGAAGTAGTGTTATATTATTTGAAAATAATCTTAATTCTTTTATTAAATTATGAAATTGTAAAAGAAAACTGTTTAGAAAAACATAAATTACTTATATATTTTTTTTTGAAAAATACACAGTTTATTGAAACATGACCATTTTTTTTTCACTATTTGCAAAATGGTTGCACAATTCATTTCTCCTTAAATGGGTTTGTTTAATACATTTTATTTAAATTTGTACAGAATATAGAATAAAAGTATATTTACTTCAGTGTAATATTGACAGCTAATTAATAATGTGTATCTGGTCAGTATAATATTCTTCACCTGGGTTTAGCTAAAGTTGGTTAAAGTATGAAGATCATAGTTGTGCTTATGTTTCACTAAATATCCATCAGACAATTTGAGCGGTCCCTGAAAGGAGAAAACGCACTATTTGTCCTTTGCATTAAGATTATTTTTTTTAAAAAGTGCTATTGAAAATTCTGACTACACCATATTTTCTAGCTTGCTAAAAATAGGTTCTAAGGCTGCTTTTGGTCTTCCAAAAGTAACCTTTGGTTTTTAAAATTAAATATGCTGCCTTTTTTTCATACAAATCTATTATTAGTAAAAATTCTTTTTAGTATATCCCAAGAATAATTATTAAAGGTTATATTGCTAAAAAAGCAGGGAATGAGTTGTGAAGAGCTTGTCAGTGACTACTATTTAAAACATAGCTGTCAAGCTGACGTTCTTTGGTTCCAACTCTTTACGTATCATGTAGTACTTCTAAAGAACGCTGTTTTCTTTAGCTTTGGTACCAATAATAAAACAAGCCTCCAATGCTTTAACATTTCTATTAATTTAGTAGTCTTCTTCAAATCTTTTTTTGGGTGCTATATAGAAAAACAAAAACAACCACCACCTCTTTTTGTTTCACTTTTGAAAAGCTAGAATGTTCAAGTACAAACATCAGCTTAATTCTCTGTGTATTTGTCTAGGATTAACCAAAACTTTGGCTGAAATAGTTTCCTCCACACCTGAGCTGGAAGAGGCCCGTGATGACTCTGAGGCTTATCAAGGTTTACTAAATAAACACAAGTCTGTGTGAGTGTATACTTTTTTTTTGTGTGTTATATTCTGTAAAAAAACTATGGACTTGTTAAATGAGAATGGGAAAACCTGTTTTATTTAATTTCATAAGAATATTTTTGTTCTTAATCATTGCTTTTTTTTTCCCCCCAGCCGAAATGATAACTCTATATTTGATGAGCTGACTGTACAAGATGCTGACATTGCTGAAGTGGATTTTGGTGCAGATATTACAGGTAAGTTTATATAGATTAATAAGGAATAAAACTTAAAAACATGTATGAGACCATAACAGAACCTAATGTATTTTTTTTTTTTTTTGAAATTGTATTTGAACCCACTAGCTCTGATTTCTGCTATGAAAAATGCTCTTTATACTCTAAGCAAAGAGAGGTAAATCTGAATAAACTTTTTTAGATTTAATATTAATAACTAAATAAAGAACTTAAAAAATAAAACAATATGTCAATCTAGTTTAAATAAATATATACTTTTAAGATCTTTAAAATACTGGTATTAAAAATGCTAAATTTCCTGGGTAGTGGCTTATACACTGGGGTATGGGTTCAAAAATTCTCAGAAGAAAAAAAAACCCACACACATATCCGATTTTCACTTGATGGGCTTTTCTTATAGAAAAGTTTGAAACAAAATGCTGATGGCATTACAACTCATCTTAATGCATTTGGACTATAACATTAACAACACATCCTAAAGTGGCAGGAGCAAGTGGGTTAAATACAAACATTAAAAAAAAAACTATTTTCAATACAATGACAATGATAGTTCATGTGCAGCACAACAATGGCAAAAAAAAAAACAATACATAGAAAACAGTTTGGTTTTTTTTTTTCAAGAAAAAGGTAAAATAAAGTAACAATGGTATTCATTTAGAATAGTGTAAGGCTTATTTCCTTGTGCATTTTGACACATAAACATTGTGAATTACTGCCCATTATTGAATTAAAACAACAAACTCCCCACTTGTTAATCCAGGGCGCCCTGTAAATCCCGGAGATTATGCTTCCTCAGGTAAAGCTCCCAGCCACTACTTTTATCTCTGGTTGTGTTGTGCTATTACACTTGATGTTCAGAGTTTAGTATTTATGTTTCAGTCTTCATGTTATCTTGTTTTGATTTACATTAAATATACCAGCTTCCACTATGTTTTAAAACATTTATGGATCCTTCTCGTTTCATGGATATTGTACTTGTTCGTAGTTGAAAAAAAAAAGCACTTACCAAATAAACTAAATGGTAAAAAGCAATAGACGTAAATGAATGTCTTGTACTATTCAAAGAATTTTGTTAGTCCTTAAACTTCGGTCTTGAGACATATAAATACTAAATCATTCTAGACCTTTTTATTTTAATTGGTATCTGGTATGTAGGAGTTTTATTAAGGTCAATGAAAAGTCCAGTTTTTTGTGTCCTTTTTCTGTAGACTTCTCATGTATTAAATGTTTGTCTTTCTTAACCAATTTTTAAAAAAGCCCCAAACAAATGTATAATGTTTTAACCTTACTTAATAAATAACTAAATAACAGCTTATAATAAAGATACATGATATATACTCTTTGACAGTCAGATGGTCAATTAATAAATAATATAATGTTTATGATTTGTGGTCTTTAAAAAATAGGGGAGTATTGCTTATAGTTTGTGTTCGGAGGAAGGGTGTAGTTATAGAATCAACCCACTTAAATACAAAGTAGCAAAAACAATCCTCATGTTATTGCTTTGAAAAGGTTGTTTTTTTTTTATGTTGTATTACGCTGTGATTTTTATATATTTGGTCAGCATGTTACTTTATTACACTGTAATATCTTATATATAGATATATACATTTATCTTTCATAGTGTTATACTCAATCTGCAAACATAACTTTATGTTGCCACATTCAATCAGATCAAGTTATTGTGTATTTTCACCATGTGTCTCATTGAAATAAAGTTTAACTCTCTAGGTCACTGAAATCACTTTTTTTTTTAATTGTACCCGCTTTTAGACTCTTTTTGTTTTCTCTTCCACTTGCATGAAGCTGTACATTTTTTTAATTAGGTGTATTGTAATCTTATTCTACTAACCAACTTATCTTTTTGACATATTGATGGTTGTTTTAATTTTAGGTTGAGTCTAGGCTTGAAATTATATTTACATTAAGCCAACAGTCATCATCGTTACAAAAATCTCATGTTCTTTACGGTATGAAGATAAAATAGAATTTTAAAAAAAAGTAGTAAAATGGACCAAGTTAATTGTTAACTTTAGTACAGAGCGTGTTGTTCAATAATAGTTTGGTTTCATTGGGTTCTGTTATCTGAATTTATTAGATGCAGTATGCTGGTTCTACAAGGTTTTGGGTGTTGTTAATGTTATAGTTTGTTTTTTTTCTATTACTGCTTCTTTCATTTCTAAACATTACTGTATTTGTGGTGCAATAATTAATAATGTAAGATGCTATTTGACATCTCTGTTGAAATCTAAAGATTGTAAAAAGTCAAAATATATGCGCAAGACAATAAAAACAAATGTGTATGTACTGGTGCTCTTAAAAAATATAATTTCAAGTTTCAGTTTATATATATTTTTTTTTTGTTTCACTTAATTTTTTTTTCATGAAAAGGGCTTTCTGCAGACCAATTGAAACTGTAGTAATAAGGATTGTCAAGTTCTGAACAGTCAATGAACTACAATAGATAACAAGAAAATAAAAAAAAAATGTGCATGAACATTTTATATTATAGAACATACATCCGCATGATTAAATTACATTGGTTATGACACATGAAAGCCTTGTTCATTACTATGAATTATTGTAGTCTTTTTGAACACTTTATTTTTTCCTCTATCTGTTAATCACCTTGCCTTGGCTTGTTTGTTATTTGCCGTTCTCTGTGGCATGTTATCACTGTTGTCATCTTGCAGATAGCAGTGACGAGCATGAAGAGCATGAAGAGGAGAAAGAAGACGAGGAGAATGAGGAAAATGATAAAGATTCGGGTAGGAGATGTCACCTTTGCGTGCATTCTTGGCTCATCATGTCATTCACGTTATAATTAGCCTTGCATATTTGATCAAACATTATTATTATTATTTACAGGTTATTAAATGTTTGGTTGATCTGTTTGTCTATACAATAGCCTTATAATATAAGCTTTTTATTTTTATTTTAATGAACTTTTTTTGGTAAAAATGAAGCTAAAAATAGTTTAATAGAGTGGTATTTTTTTAACTAAAATAATTCTTGAGTCCATTTAGTTATAATATTATTTATAATGTCGAAGTTTTAAATTAATTCTGGGAAAAAAAAACAACAAATAAAATAGAATTAATTATATTCTTTAAAGTACTTCAAATTCGTGAATGTCAGGGAAAAAAAACTTAAATAGAATAATTTTCATTGATATCTTAATTCTGTTAAACTGCTTTAGTTTTGTCAGGACTTCTGGTTTAAAATTTTTATTTTGGTTTAAAAGAAGTCATAGAAAACCGTGATGTTTTTAAAACTGTGTTGAACTTTACACACAAAAAAAAAACAAGTCAATGTTGCTTACATAAATTTTAATCAGTTGATTTTTAATAATCAAATTTCAGCAATACTTTGACAATAAAAAATTATAACTATTTATAAACAATTATTATCGTCTGGCATTAATTAACTACTGGGAAGAGTGAATATTTAGGCTAAATTAATTTAATAAAATTTAAATCCATCAAAATTATCTAGACTAAAAGTTAATTCTGTTTTATTTATTCATTTTTATTTTATAATGTCCTGTCTGCGCATCTTGACCTACATCTGTTTGTTTATGGAACAGTTGGGGATAATTTCTTCGGTAAGAAAAAACCTTTGTTAACTACGCTTTTTTGTTTTGTTTTCTTGGTTAGAAAGAAATTTCTTTATATCAGAAAGTTTTTTTGTGTAAACTAAATAAAGCTTTAAACCAACCAGGTGGCGGTGGTTTATATAAAAGATAAAATGAAGGAAAAGATATTTGCTTGTCTTTTTTATTGTCTTGGTGTATGCTGCTTACACCCCTTTCTAATTAATACAATTAATACTTTAAACTCCCAATTTAAGTCAGCTAGCTTCTCTATCTAGCTGATTACCATTGGATATCATTGTTCATCTAAATCCAGGATACTAACTGTTGTATGAACACTATGTTTTTTGTATGTAACCAATGCATGATAGATAGTGTGACAATGAAAAAATGAAATCAGTTGACTTGCTGGCTATGATATATTTTTTTTTTGTTAGTTTGAAGTTGCATGAAAACTGGCCACACCTGTGGTTTACTTAGAAACAATTTAATTAAATGAAAATCTAGATAGCTTCTGTTTTAGTGGCCAACTTTTCTCTTTTTTCTAGGCATGGGTAAAGAGTTGGACAATTTGATCCAGGAAAATTCTGAATTACTTGCTACAAAGTAAGATCACTTATCTGAATTACATAACATGCACATTACTAATTAAGACAAACAAAAATATATTAAATTCATTAGATTAATTATTCAAGTAGATTGTAGATAATTAATTTTTTTTTTATTTGCCAGGAATGCTTTAAATATTGTCAAAGATGATTTGATAGCTAAAGTTGATGAACTGTCCAGGTAAGTTGACAAACTGTTAATCAATTTAGTCCACGTAAAAATCTTTATTTGCATATTGCCAGCATTAACTTGGCCAAAATTTGGATTATGTTAAAGACAGAGTAAGCTGGCACTTTTTTAATTACAATTTTTGCCTGTGTGCAGTGAGCAGGAAATTCTTCGTGAGGAAATTACTTCACTCCAGGCCGTGAAAGGTAGACTGCAGCTGAGGATAACCCAGTTGGAGGAAGAATTGAAAAAGGTCCGAGAGGAACAAGACAAGAAGGAGCATGAACAGAATGAGAAAGGAGAGGAAGAGGTAAATGATATTATCGATTAATTTGTTCAGTGCCCCCTTTCAAACCCTTTGATCTCTGTGGGCAGATAATGTAAAGCTCATCTGTTGCTATAGTTAATGAGGGGCCTGCACTTTGATTCTCCGTCACATTTGTCTGATACCGATTAGAGTTGGGTGGAGTCAGGAGCATCCTAAAAATGTCAAAGTTCAAAATCCCAGTCTTCACCAAGATTTGAACTTCAGACCCCTCAGGTTGGTTTGATATTCTGGGTTTTTGGCACATCGGCACAATTTAGGCCCATGTCGCAGTCTGCAGTAATGTTTTTATTTATAAATTATGGCATCACAGTGGACTTTGACTGCCAAAGTTTTCTTAACTTAATTATACCTCACTTTATGATTAGAGAGTTTCTGTTTTTGTTAAATGTTAAAATAGTTAATTACAAAATGTCTTATCTGACCTTGAAATTCTCCTTGTTAGGATGACTTGCCAATGGCCCAGCGTAAACGTTTCACTCGAGTGGAGATGGCACGTGTCCTAATGGAGAGGAATCAGTACAAGGAGAGCTTGATGGAGTTGCAGGAAGCAATCAGGTGGACAGAGATGGTGAGGGCAAGTAAAGAACACCCCGCAGAATTGCCTCCCAAGAAGAAAACTTCTGTCTGGAACTTGTAAGTTGACCTTTACATTTACATTTGAACTGCTTGTGTGTGTGTGTGTGTGTGGTTATGTAGAGCAAAAATCTTTAATTCTTTTCTCTTTCTCTCTCTTTTCTTTTTGGCTTCTTTACTAGATTTAAACATTTTACAAATTATGGAAAAAATATATATAATTTATTTTGTTTTTAGGCATGATTGTTATCATAATTTAAAAAGTTAATAATAACAAAGCTTTTTATAATTAGATCCATTTCCTAAGTTGTTTTTAAGTTTCGGTTTATATTACAGTGTTTGAATATCAAATAATCTCATGCTTCCTTCTTCATAACCTGTGTATACAAAACCTTTTATAAGCTAAATTATGAAAGAATTTAAAAACATGAAAAAGAAATCTTCTAATTTGACATTAAAGTGTTAGTACCAATTGAAAAAAACTTTTTTTTTAATTTTTTTTTTTTCATTTTCTGAAACAATGGTTCTCATAGTATGGGTGCAAACATATCTGTAACACTATTTAAAATTCTTATTTCTATGACTTGATTTGGAAATAGGTCACCATTTTTTAAAATGTCTTTTGATTTAAAATAATAATAGAAATCATTGTCTGAAACAATTTTTGTTTTCTTAAGAAATAGATTTATTATGTACAGCTGCTTGTGTCTTCCTAACATTGCATGTTTTCTTTTCAAACTCAGTTTCAGTGACTTTATGCCAATGTCTTACTCTGCCCCAGCCTCAACGTCTCAGCTGCAGATACCTGCCAGATACCAGGGTGTACTACAAGCAGCCCTCAACTACTCACCACACCAACCTTCTTTCTTGTCTTCCTCTTCCTTACATAGTGATCCAGACTCGGTTGTCTTATCTGCCTCCCTTCTTCCGTCCCCAAGCCAGAGCTCTTTGTCCTCACTGGCCAGTGTCACGCTGCTTCCTCCCCCGGACACGCAGTCCCTCCACAACAAATCTGGTCCTGCCCCTGTCCCTGTTGTTCTCCCCATATCGCTTACCAATTTGCCGCCCACACCGTCCGGGGCCCCGCCTCCACAGTTTATACCCAGTCTCCCTTTACCCCCTGTTCACCCCATGGTGCCTAAGCTAGTTACTCCTTTGCCTTTACCTGTGAAAGTAAAAAGTCAGCTCCCAACTTCCACATTACCTGGCATTCATGCCCTACCTGAACATCCTGTCAAACATTTGTAGCATTAGTATTAGTGTGTGTGTTAGTGTGTGTATGCTGAGCCAAATAGTAAGGAAATAAGTGAACTGCATGATAGTAAAATGTTTTGAGCAAATTTTGCAAAAGTGAATCACTCATCTGCTAAATTTATTTATTTAGCTTTATCTAAAACTCAAATTTATCATTTATTAGAAATGATAAGATGGCTTGTAGTGTTGATGGAACTAACTAAACCATTGGTTAGACTTTTGAATTCCTCTTATGGGCAGCATTGAAGATGGGCTTTACTTAACAATTTTTTTGTTTTAATTTCTACACTTTGTTGAAGTATATTATTTATGTTTTAAATTAGTCTTGATGTTGTATTCAACTGACTCTAATGACTCTTTGACTTTCTACATTACTGCCAGAGCCAGGTATAGAACACTTTCTTTTCATTTTGTGCTTTTTTTTTCCCCTCATGTTTGTTTGTTGGCAGCAAGTGTTGAAACTATAGTCAGTAGTACTAAGTAGTAACCTAGTGTGACTTTTTTTTTTCTTTCTTGCAATCATCTTTGATGAGTTGAACATGAAAATGTTTGGTATTTGTTACTGTTGCAAGTCTGTTCTTCTTAACTTGTTTGATATATTTTATCATCTTGTGCTAAAAATTCTTGGTAAGTTCTCAAACTTCTTTACACTGTAAGGATCTGAAGTGAAATGTTTCTCATTTTTCTTTCTCTTTAATTTGTCTTTACCTGATAGTTTGATTTGATTCTGTTTCTATTTTGGTGCGGAACAAAAAACCTATGCATTGTTTTCCTTCGATTGCATTTCTGTTGTGAAAAACATTCCTAATGATCAAGGCATCATCAAGCTATCTTGTTATTTCACAAGTATATGCCTTCTTTTCACATGATTAATTTAGTCCTCATTGCAACTCATAACTTATCAAAAGCTAAAAATCAAAGTTTGAATTAGGGTCATAGACCACTCTCAGTTGTCAAGCTGACATTCATAAATCAAAAATCAATGTATATTGATATTAACAGGAACGTGAGAAAAAAAGAGATTTCCTTTGTCAGAATTCCCTTTCTGACTGTTGTATATTTTCATCATGTTACATTTAAGTTTCATTCCAATGTCTTGTACTCTAAATATTTTAAAGAATATTTTGTCTTGAACCTGTTTGAACTCCATCTCCTCATATGTTAGTTACATCAAGTTGTGCATGTCTTGAGGTACTTCGTACTTTCATTCAAATTTGTACTCATGTGTACTTGTGCTTCTTTTTATTTATTCGTTCCTGTTATTTTTATCTGTACAAATTTGTTTTACTATTCTAATTCTCAGTTTTTACTATTGAACCAAAATTGATGTGTATCATTTCTGTGATAATATTTAATTTTATTATTATGGGTAGCCAATATTTTTATTCTTTTTTGAAGCATTTTTAGTTTTTATTTCTGGTTTAAAAAAAAAGGAAGAAAAAAAAAGCCATATAAAAAGCTTTATAGCGTCATCTTTTGTAGCAATATTACATGTATTTCATTTGTATTATTGATCTCATTTTGTCATCGTTTAATAAGGTAACTAAAAAAAACAACAAATAACTCACCCAATAAAAAAGCATAATACTAATATTGGTTATCTCCTTGTATGATTTCTTTCATCTTTGCAAAATGTTAAGCACTTGAGTGCTAAACAGAATGTTGATAAGCACTTGAGTGCTATACAGAATGTTGAAAAGCACTTGAGTGCTACACAGATGCTGATCAATAACTTAAATTTGAGTTTAGGTTAACATACAGAGCATTTCATTTCATCTTGTTTGCCTGGACTGCTTAATAACTTACAACTTGTATGATACTAGACTGTTATTATGAATATGTTTGCCCATGCTGTACAAATGGCTAGTGTGGATACCATTGTCAAACTAAGGGGGATCACACGTGAAACAAAACTTTGAAACCTTAAGTGTACCTGAGGCATTTATCTGAGGCTCAAATGTGATATTTTTAAAAAATACATTTCCAAACACAATAAGTAAAAGGTTTGCTAGGTTTAAATAATCCTAGGTCTTTTGCTTACAATTCCTTGTGCGTCATGATGATTCTGCATGACCTTTAGCTATACAAACACTACAAGCAAGTATTGATATATATATATATTTTTTTTTGACATTTTGTTTTTAAACTTCAAACCAATAAAGTGCATGTGTGTGTGTGTAATCAATGTTTTTATGTGGACAGAGTTACTATTGATGAGTTCAACCCTGTCACAGTGCTTTCAAAGCCATTTTGTTCCTTGTGATCTCCCCTAGTTCTTTTTTTTTTGTTAAATTTGGCTCAGACAATATTCACCATCTTGTGTTCTATACAAGGTGCTATTAAACTAACTAGTCTCATGTTATTAACACTATAATTGTGAAAATAATTCATGATATTGGTCTCTGATAATGTACAAAGTAATGTACAATAAATTATTTATTTCAAAGATCCATGTTTTGTCTTGAATTTTTCCTTTTATCATTTAAATATTTTTGGTTTGGTTTTCTTTGTTTTCATAAGAGTAGCAAAATGGCTTTGAATTTATTATTTTCTTTTACTCTTCATACATTCAACATTTCAAATTCAAAATTATTCATACATTGGATTCAAGTTTGTTTTGAAGGCAAAGTAATTTTGTCAAATTTTAGAATACATGCATACATTGGGAGAGGTTTTATTAGAACTATGTAAAATCAGATATTAAGGAAACAAATGTTAATAGTTTAAAGATACAATTTGGGTTGATAATTTATAAGAATATTAAGTCACTGGTTAGTTTACCAGATGAAACAAATATTTTGACAATGTTTAGCAAGGGCATGTTTTATACCAGTTGAGTTGTGGCATAACTCAATATGCCTATGTGTTATATAATAAATGATACCCATTATTATGGAACGCCACTTATTGATGAAATAATTAAGAAATAAAAAAAAACATTAGGGTTTATTAAAATAATTTTTTTTCATATCAAACAAAAATCTAAAACTGAAAAGCTGCTTATCAGAATATGCATCCTCTTTTTGGGACCTCTAAACACAAGAAAACAAAGAAACTAGAAAAGACACAATATAGAGCTTTGAGATTTATATAAAAGGAATATTTACTTTTGACTATAGTAACACATTAAGTAATATCACTTAATTTACAAAAGTAAAGATTTCAGACCTTTTGATTTATAGGACAGATGATGTTAAACTTAGAAAAGCTTCTGGACAAAGATGAAAAAGTAAAGTAGCAATGATAAATAAAACAGAACCATAACTTACAAATACAAAAACACAGTCTAATAAAATACTCAGAAAGACACAAAGATAAAAAGACACTTTTTTAAATCCTAAATGCTAGGAATTTTTTTTACAAGTGCTCCTTCTTCCCTTCACCATGGAATGGGTTGCTTGAGTCAGCCAGGAAAACCAATGATTACTTAGTAGAGTTTAACTGTCTGATCAACATGCAGCACTAGATTGACAAGTGTGGCTCATACTTATCTTCTTCTTTAATTGGTAATGAATTTTTTTCAAAATAAAACCCATTTGAATATCAGATAAACAAAAAATTTCAGAATATCTGATAAACAAAAAATGTAACATTTAAAAAAAATCTAAATAATGTAGAAATAAAACAATGAAAAATATTAAATACCAACAATTTAAAAAATTATTGACCAAAATTTATATAGTCAACAAAACACACAGAACGCTTATTTTTTAACCTGGCTTTCACATTGAAAAACAAATGTACGTTTCGATAAAAAAAAATGCAACAAATATTTCTTCTGAAAACACTTTTTTCACTCGTCATTGTCAATATGATCCTGTTCAACAAGCATGTGGGAGTCAGACTACATCTTTTAATTTGGTTGTTTTCCTTCAACATAAAATATCCATAATATGTGATCTCACAAAGTAAGGCTGTGTGTGTGTGTTAGTTATTTATTAATTGCCTACACCGATCACATAAGCCTTATTCTTATGACTAATAGCATCAGCTAATGTTGGCAGACAAGACTTGAGTCAGATGACAAAGAAAGAGAACCAGCTCACAAAATGACATCTGTATGAAGAGAGTACATGCTTTTTTTCTTTTCTTCTCCATGTTCAGATTTAGCAAATTATTCCAATCCTCCAACCCAAAACGCCCTCTGCCTGTAGCGACTGTTAAATACAATGCGCCAACCACCCACGTCCAGCCTGTTGGAGATCCCAACAAGAAGTCCAGAGATAAAGGCAGTGTCAAT
Organism: Biomphalaria glabrata; assembly: GCF_947242115.1. NCBI lineage: Eukaryota > Metazoa > Mollusca > Gastropoda > Planorbidae > Biomphalaria > Biomphalaria glabrata. The sequence goes on from NC_074718.1 coordinate 11,886,162, forward strand.
CCCAAATCTAAGGCGTATGATTTCCTTCAAGATGATGTGTATGTATACGATTATGGTATATCTTGTGGTGGTTAATGTTCTAAAACTTATTCTAGTCATTCTTGTAACTTTTATTTATGTTTGTGCTTGTTTGATTTTTGATATGCCTAAGTTAAATGCTAAAGGAAGAAGAAACTTTGAAGTTTTTTCTAGCAATTGTGAAAGTTGCTCAGATGCGACGAATATGCTAAAGAGTCATTAAGGCTCATTAAGAGATATAGCTCCCCTCCTGATTAATCATGATTATTTGCAGAAGAGATATAGCTCCCCTCCTGATTAATCATGATTATTTGCAGTTAACGTTCAGTAACCTATCTTAGCTCATTACAGCTAATTGATCTCGATACCATTGGAGTCTGCAATGCATTTCATGACTAATTATACTATGTGGTTAACAAGGCAATACCCATTCAGAGGATATCTTTTAGAAATTAATCATTGATCATCAAAACTTGATCTGCTATACCCTTGTGGCAATATATTTAAAAACAAATCATTAGCAAAATCGAAATGTAGTTGTTTGTAAACCTAGATAATTCAATTTAAAAGATATATATAGTCTTTGAATACTGAGCACGGATAAAGTACAGGAAGACCCAGTGTTAAATTATTAGATATAGGTATTTACAATGATAAATGCTCATTGGTTACTGCAAGTTCAACAGTGATCCAAATTTATAACAGAAAATCTGAGAAGGCCAAGAAAGAGAGAGAAAAGGAGCGTAGGGAGCAGTACAAACAGGTGAGAGCACATGTAAAGAAAGATGATGGCAGAATGCAGGCCTATGGCTGGAGCCTCCCCACCAAGTTTACTACACACGTCTCCAAGGATATCCCAGGGAAATCCCAGGTGCCAGTTCCAGTGCCAGTTTACTGCAGGCCACTTTTTGAGAATCAAACAGAGTGGAAGGTTGGTATCACTGTTTCCAATTTTATTGAACTCTTTTACTTAAGAGTATTTTATTGTTAAATAAAGGGAGGTCAAAGGAACACCATATATTTCATTCTCATTTATCCATTTTGGTGTCAACTTCATTTCAGCTGTAATAACTAGCCTTTTGTAAGAAATTGTCTTACATGTAGTCCCATTTGTTATTATAAGGTAATTCTTTTCAGTGTTAGTATTTTACATTTTTCATTCTGTCTGTTCCCTAGATTTGGTGTGCAGCTGGCGTTAACTTGACTGGTGGCAAGACAAGAGATGGAGGTTCCATCGTTGGGGCCAGCGTCTTCTACTCTGACCCTCCACCAGCAGAGAAGAAGGAGACTGCTCCCAAGAATGAGGTTGAGAAACTGGAGAATGAGCTCAGGGTTAGTGTACATCAATGGATTTTTTTTGAATTCCTTTTCTTTTTGTATTCCTTTTCTTTTATATTGACCATAACAATTTTATTACCAAATAATGAAATAATTATTCCATCTGTTGTCAGGATCACAATAAAAACATTAAGGATGCAGAAACAGAACACATGTCCAGTCTGATCTGGGTCTGCACCTCCACCCATGAAGCTAGTCGTGTGTCTGTAATAGATGCCAACAACCCCGGTGATGTTCTGGAGACATTTAGGGTGTCTGTGTCCCACATCTTGTGTATAGCAAGTATACCAGGTATGCAGCTTTGAATTGCTATTTTTGTGCAGTATTGTCAATCATATTAAGACTGAACAATGTTCCAGTTTTGACTGAGCTGCAGCTGACTGCGACTCATCTATATCATTGATCCTGGCCTTTTTGTTTATTCCAGCAGTTCTTTATTGTTCTTGAGCTTTTAAAAGTGTTGGTGACTCGTTGATTGTTATGGGAATCTCACTGTTTGACCAATAGAAATTGTTCTTTTTATGGCTGAGTTCTAACATAATTTATATTTTAACCTGAAACATCAATGAGTTGTAATAATTGCTGAGCAGTGCTTAAGCTCTTGAATGTATAGTTTTTTGTTGAATGTCATTTATTGTTTTTTTTTTCTTTTTAATTATATTATTTTATCATATTTTTTAATGTAGTTTACTTATCCCCCTCTGCTTAGGAATTGAACATAAATTTTAGTCTCCAGAAATAGAAGCATTCATTTTGTTTCTAAAGTGAAATTATAAGTTTTGGGGTAGTAACCCGTGGGGACAAAATGAATGGCTGCCTCACCTTGTGGTATTAGTTTTAGACTGTCCTCATCATTTTTCCTGAGTTTGACAACTTTGAACTGTGCCTTGACATCACTCTCTGTCATTCCCGAATGGGTATAGGACTAAAACATATTATTTTTTCAGAAGCTTACAAACCAAATTCTGCAGACTCTTTCTCCATACCTGTGGCTTAGAAGTAAGTTTTTTTTAATTAAAATAAAATTCTCAGGTGCAATGGAAAGTGACTATCCTGTGGCAGAAGAAATACTTAATGCTGAAGCTCCAACAATGCCCAAGGAAACTGTGGTGACTGCTGGCTCAAGTCCTGGCAGTGGAGGAGAATCCACTGGACTAGGTGGAGTTAGTTTTGTCCAGTGTGCTACTGGTGGTACCAGTCCAGTGTCTGCATCCCCAGTTGGCTCATTAACTGACACCAGATGTAAGTTTTGCCTGCTCTTATTGTGTATGATAGTAGTGTTAGAGCTATAATTCTAACAGTATGGAATGTTAGAGCATAAAGTTTATCAGAAAGGGCTGTTAGAGATTTTTATTTAACATGTAATATTGTTTCTAACAAAGGATTCTATTTCCCAATACTCAAACTTGATTATTTTATAGTTAAACCAAAAATCCATTGGTTGTGGTTATTGGTTATAGCTTCTGCATTATAACTTTCCCTAGTTTTATAATTAATAAATGTTATTAATTAAATTATTTTGCTATGCAAAATAACAACAGTTAATTTATAAAACGCTAAGTTCAGTTTAGCAATTATACATCTATATTTAGAAAACAGGTAGTCCTTATTATTTTTAATTTCTTTGTTTCCGCTGAAGGGAGTGAAACTTGTTAAATTAATGTCATCAAATTTATTAAATGTGATATTTCAGAACTATTAAACATTTTTTTTTTAGAAGAGAAGCAAATGATTGAAATATGAAATAAATTATGCTAGTGTAGAGATATTCATTAACATAACGTATAGGGAATTTCAAAAACCTTTTTCATGGTTAAGCTACTTTAATAGGGTTTGAATTAATTATTTTATTTTAAGACTCTCATTCCTAAATTATTATTTTTTTCTTTTCTTATATAAAGGAGTAGCTTTGGGATAAAATGATATTACAACCATTATTGGATGCATGTTTGATATGAAATGACAAATAGAAAAGATAAAGCAACATAGATTTAGATGAATAAACATTTAATTTAAAATCACTCATTTTCTGCTGGTCCTCAAATTCTATACTATATATATATATAAAATACAACTCCACATTTTCTTCCAATTTGAATCAATGATGTAATAAAAAGCTGTCCCTTCTCCCTGTAGCTGATGATGTCAGTATAAAAGTGGAAACTAGTGGTGAAGGGGAAGAGAATGTTGGGGAAGGTAAGCTTTTGCTTGAGCCCTGCTGAGTTATGCCCATATCTGCTTGATCCCTTCTGAGTTATGCCCATATCTGCTTGATCCCTTCTGAGTTATGCCTATATCTGCTTGATCTGATTCTTTTGCCCCTAACATTTATGCTTGAACCCAATTTAGTTCTGTCCTTGTAATACATCTTTTTAATGCTCCAATGCTACTACGCCACTAACTCTAACTTTGTTGCTTGATTCCCTTTTTTTTTTTTTTTTTTTAGAATACTGTTAACTCTCTAGCATATATCTGCTGTAGTGTTTGGCACATATTTAATATTGTAGTATTAGAGTAGGAGATAGTGAGATCAACTGTTTGTTTAAATGTAAGTTAAGTCATTATCATTGGTTGTCTGAAAAATGTACAATGGAGCATCAATATTTATTTACCTATATATATTTTTAGGTCCTGATTTATAAAATTATGTTTTGTATCCATCCTTAACCCAAGTAACTTCTTTTTCTGATTTCAATAAGTCATTTCTAACTTCTAAAGAGCTCTTGCTGTAAAAGAAAAATTATTCAAAAATATAAATTTTTTTAACATTGTATGAATAAAAAACAAAACAACTAAATAAGCAAAATTAAAAAAAAATATTCAAAACTTAAGTCTATATTGAGTAAAGAGAGGACTATGCACTGGCTGCCATATTGGAAGGTTTATCTCCCTGTTTCTACATAAAACTAAATTAATAAATTATCATTAATTGATTAGCTAATTAGTTAATTTTTTTCATTGATTCATGTGTTGCCTTTGACAATGAATGATTTGTGCAAAATTTCAACCTGATCTGAGAATGGGAAGTGGAAGAAATACATGTCAAAGAATCCACCAAGACAGACAACAAGTTGATATAAACTTTGTTAAAAGTTTCATAAACATTTAATTTCCCTGATTGACCTTATACACTGTGGTATTAGCACTTTAGTTCTAAAAATTTTCAGAAAAGAAAAAAAAAGATCTAACCACACCTAGTTTTATTTAAGAAGGAAAATATATCTTACAATATTGAGATATATGCTGCCAATACGGAGCTAGTCCCCTTAGATAAGCTTTTTTTTTTTTTGTAAAGTATTTTTTAAACTTTGTTTGTTTGGAATAATTTTTTGTATATTGCATCTCTCTGAATTCTCAGTGGGCCATCATCTCTTTTGTGGACATATGGTGGTGGGAGGGGGGGGGGAGAGAAGGTTTCCATGCTGTTTGTTACTCAGCAAACATAACTCAGCTCAAGTTGGGATTTGAGCTCAAGCCTTTTTGATAGGTAGCCAAGCAGAGTCAATGCCTCTCATCCCACTATACATATTATTGAAAGCAGTTCGAGTATACAGTGGCTACAACACTTAGAAAGTTATTTCATTCAGTTTCATTCCATACTGTTCAATGATGCAAATCCCATTGTCTTTCAATGGCTTAAGATGCTGTGATAAAGCAACTCATTGCTTGACATGATTGGAAGCTTAATGGTCAATGACACATTGGCACTTTCCGATTATACACTGACCTAAATTTAAAAAATGTGTGCAGACATCATCACTTTTCAGGGAAAGATTAATTTTAGTTTTAATGTTTAACAAACAAACTGTCATTATGATAAAGCCTAACATACAGAATAATGTAGTTGTTATGTGCGCAGCTTAGTGTGAATGTTGAATGGTGCGTGTTGAAAGAGAAAGATAGAGGAGGATTAGAAAATGGAGTAATGTAATGACATGATCATGTGTTGAACCAAGATTAAAGTTCTTGTATGATTGTGCATTATTAAGCGTCTCGTAACAGATATAACAGTAGTATTATTCAATGGATCACAATCATTTGATAGTTGCTTCTCATATTCTTTTTAATAGGACTAAGTAGTTAAACTGGATTTGAGTGACTATACTAATAATCAGCATTTCTTCTGTAACAGATAAATAGATAGAAAAATAATCATTGAGTGGAGAGTTAGTTGACTTTGCCAAAGTTCTCTATAACTCTACTGTACTGTACTTGTAGCTTGTGAATGGCTTATTTCTTTCCTAGTATACAATATTACTGTTTGGTTTGAAGCATGCTGTTTGTTTAAAGCTATATTGAAAAAGCATTTTATGTTCAGATATTATTAAATAAATTTTTATTTTAAAATTGTATTTATTTTTAAACTGAATGTCTCATAGCAAAGGTAAAAGTTAAAACAACATACTCGATCAAAACATTTTTGAAGTCTAATGGAAAAAATATTTTTTTTTTAAAAATTAAAAACATTGAATTTATAAGAGCACATTTATAAGAAAACAATAACTTTAAATAAAATATTTTTTTTTTTGATTCTGTGATTTGTAGTTAAATGACTTGAATCTTGTCATTTCATCAGGTGTTGATCCTCTTGGTGCTGCCGGCTCTTCAGACACTCTCCAGACTACTCAGGTATTCCGTGCCAAGGGTTCTCCTGCCTCTTCTGGATCAGGGACCCCAACCCACTCTGCCAGGCTGAGAGTCAGTGGCTCAGCCACTGACCTCATCACAGATGGCAGGGCGTCACCCACATCAGAAAATGAATGGCAGACAGAAGCTGAAAAAATGAGCAGTGTGCTGCCTACTATGTGGATGGGTACACAGAGTGGAAGGTTTGTTTTGCTTCTTTTAATTCAATTTTTAAATTTTGTAAGCATGTTCTTAGTGTGAACTAGCTCAGTAGGCATTCTGGTAAAAAATATTTGCAAAAGTGATATCTTCCAGAATAAAATATTATTTGAAAATAAATGTGGTTGCTTAAGTTTAAAAAATATTATAAGTATTAGTGATCCCTCAATTTTTAATAGCTATAATAGTTATTATGTACTTAAGTTACTTTATAACTTGTATAATCAACAATTTATATTATGCATTTGAGCAGTAGCCTTTGAAAAAAAAAAGGCTTATAAGATTGTGGTAAACCCGTTGTACATGTGTTTATCCCTGGACAGTTTAGTATAAATATCTTTGGTTTATGTATTACTAGTATTCTTTAGTTTGAAATCATGTTTGCCTCATATTGTCAACACAACTATTTGTTCCTTCAGCATGTATGTTCACTCTTCTGTATCCAACTGGAAAAGATGTCTGCATTCTGTCAAGCTTAGAGATTCAGTTGTTGGAATAGTGTAAGTTTGATTTTTTTTTTTTAAATATAACCTTTTTTTTTTTTTTAAAGTAATATTTTGTAATTAAAATTTTGTTTAGTGTAACTAGAAAAAACTTTTTACACTTGTGCACAATTCAGAAAATATGATTATTTTCCTTTTTTTTTAAATTTTTTTTTTTAAAAGTCATGTGAAAGGGAGAGTACTTGTTTCCTTAGCAGACGGCACAGTTGCTATTTTTCATAGAGCTGCTGGTAATGTAACTTTGTGGTTCACTTTATAGAGTAGTTATCAGTTTGGCTGTATCAGAATAATACTCGCCTGAAATGTTTTTTTTTTTTTTTTTTGCAATATGTAATTCATTTACTTGAATAAATATGAATCAATTTTAGTCGCTGTATAATCTTTAAGAAATTGTGCACACATTTTGTATGCCCATCAATGGTTTTCTTTATTTTGCAGATGGCCAATGGGATTTATTGAACTATCATCTCATTGACCTTGGTAAGCCAAAACATTCTATCCGCTGTATCACAGTTGTGGCGGGCAAGTATGTCTGGTGTGGATACAAGAACAAAATCCACATCATAGATCCAGAGAAAATGTCTATAGAGGTTAGACCTGTTAGAATTAAATGTACATACAAATATGATTTGGAGGTGCGTGGCTGAGCGGTAAAGCACTTTGCTTCCAAAATGATGGGTCCCAGGTTCGAATCTCAGTGAAGACAGGGATTTTTAATTTTGAGAACTTTTGGGCACACTGAGTCCACCCAGCTCTAATGGGTATCTAACATTAGTTGAGGAAAAGAAAATGCAGTTGGTCGTTTTTCTGGTCATGTAAAACTAATGACCTTTATATCATCTGCCCTATAGATCGATAGGTCTGAAAGGGGACCTTTTTTCTTTTACTTTACAAATATGGTTTAAGAAAATTACAAAAGTAATTTGTACATTATCAAATTTGGATTATGGAACCACCATTTGGACTGAAATCTGACATACCAGAACATTCTTCTAGGGTAGGTTTTCACTGTAATCAATGACAGTTTAAAACAAGGCTGTTAAAGTTAGTTCAAATATTTCTATTAACAAAGGCTAAAGTAGTAATGTTTGTTTCTTTAGAATGATTCCTTAATAATAGTTGTTATTAAAATACAAAAATAATAAACAAATGTACTAGTTGACAAACAAATGTACAAGTTTACAAACATATGTACTAGTTTTCAAACAAATGTACTAATTTATAAAGAAATGTACTAGTTAACAAACAAATGTACTAGTTTATAAACAAATTCTTTTTCCCCAGAAAAGTTTTGATGCCCATCCCCGCAAGGAGAGTCAAGTGAAACAGCTGTGCTGGGTGGGGGATGGAGTCTGGTTGTCTATACGTTTGGACAGCACGCTACGTTTGTACCATGCTTACACCCACCAACACCTGCAAGATGTGGACATAGAGCCTTATGTTTCAAAGATGTTGGGTTAGTGTTGGTATATTGTCATCTCTATTATCTATTGACTTTAATTCTCTTAGAAGCTAAAGCAGAGTAGGGAAATAATCTATTTCAACTGCTATAGAAGAAACATTAGTCGTCTCTATTTATTTAGAAACTTTGGAATAAGTCAGAAGCAAATCTTGGGGCTTACGAATCTCTTCTTTCCTATTGTCCTTTTCTAGTTTTTTTTTGTAATTTATGACTGCTCATTTGTCACTCATGAAATACATGTACATGTTTTAGTTACAACACTGTAGAGTTATGTTTTGAAGTTTCTCTTCATTTTATTGAACTTTTTTTGTTTCCTATTTCAATGTTATCTTTGCAGGCACAGGCAGATTAGGATTTTCCTTTGTACGCATCACTGCTATGTTGATATCTTGCAACAGGCTATGGATAGGCACTGGTAATGGCGTCATTATATCAGTACCATTGTCAGAAAGTGAGTGACTAACATTGAATGTTATTCTACATTGAGCATCTTAATAATTTTGTTCATTCTATATACTTAGAAAAGTATTGTTATAGCCGGGTGTGTCATTGTGAATAAGCTCCTTGTGCCTATAAAATGTGTCTCAGATAGCCTCTGATTGCCAAGTTACCTGACCTGCTTGTATGGTTTAGGTATTAAGTCTGGCTGAACTGCTTCTACAGACAAGTTAATACCTGATGTCTCTTAAACTAAAGCTTTTGGTAGATGGAAATGGGTACTCTGATTTTAACCCCTTTCTGCTTAGCGGTGCTAAAGCTTCAGGCATCAACATTGTGGAAAATCAAGAGTGGAGCCCATTAGATGTTTGGACGATCAACTGTGGTATTCCCTCCTACAGTTCCTGCAACAAGTTACATAACATTCCTTTAGGCTAGATTAACTCTTTCTCTCCTAACCGACGATACAAAACGTTGATTCTATCAGAATGTGGTAAATAATTACGGAGAGAAAGAGTTAATAAGGTCCAGCAAGGGATCGTGATGTATGTGCAACTCAGGATCTCTTAATCAAAGTCTTAGGAAGGAACCTTTAAAAGGAACTCTAGTTGTATTCATTGAGATGGAAGAAGCAAAACATTTGACTACATTATTATTAGAATAAACTATTCTTTTTAGCCTGTATTTTAAGAAATTGTTAGCTTACATAGCATACACAAAAAAAAGTTTTCCAGTAAGGTGAGAAACTATTCTTTAAAGCTTCTTTGATAACAATGAAATCTATTTTGCAGATAACAAGCAGCCAATGATAACAACTAGTGCAAGTCTAAGTGGCCGACCAGGCGGAGCAATTCGAGTGTACAGTGACCCCAACACTGAAAGTGTAACTCCAGGCAGTTTCATCCCCTACTGCTCAATGGCACAAGCCCAGTTGTCTTTCCATGGCCACAAAGATGCTGTCAAATTCTTTGTTTCAGTTCCAGGTTAGTACAATCTTCATCCTGTTCCTTTTTTTAAAAATCTTTGCTTTTTATGTCATAACTGTTATGATTTGTAGTTGTTATTTTGTTGCACATTTGAATATGTTGCATTTGTCAAGAAAAAACAACAAAATTTAAAAACGGGTTTAAAAGTAAGATTTTTATTACATGTAAATAGGCTTATTTTTTCTTTCAGTTAAAATAAAAAAGTCTTTTTACTGCTATATGTACTCGTCTTTTTGAAAAAAATTAAATTGTTTTAGTATTGCATCACATTGGATTGGATTCTATACATTCTTTTAAATTTAGTAACTACGATGAATAAATGTTTTGTGTCTCTGGTATGAAATCATGTAAATGAATTTTTACCTTAAAATACAAGTAGAAGACATACACAATATTAAAATGTTTCCTTTAATTAAACATGTTTTTATTACCATTTCTTGTCGTTGTTGTAAGAACTGCTTTATTCACAGTTAGCACCAATCGTTTTGGTGAATCCACGGTGTCCCAGTTGTTTCTAGAAGAAGGTTGTAAAATGTTACATTTATTTTACCTCCCCTTTAAGCCAGGGGCTTTGTCTGACAAAGTCAATTGTGTCTGAACCTCTTGTTTCATTCCAGCTCCATCTTTTTTTTTTTTTTAAATCATTTCCTTGCCACATCCCACAATTCTTCAATTATTTTTGTTTAAATTTAATGTACTGTTAAATATTTGTAAGGCAATCAGAATGAGAAGGTTGGAATCTTGCTACTGTTTGGATTGGGGTTGGGGGAATCATTGTTAATTATGATATATTTGTTATTCAAAGAAGATTTTTAAGACAATTATCAATATGATGCTACATTTTTTTGTATCCAATTTTTAAAGTTATATTTATCAATAAAGACTCCAGCCCTATTCCACCTTGTGATCACAATACAGTCTGGACTAATTGATATCTTTAGTGATATTTATATTAAAAATAGTAAAATACTTTTACTACTCTCTCTCCCTCTCTCTCTCTAATAATCTTAGCCATAACACATAGACTAAATGCTATTTATTCTAATCTACATTGATGTGCTGAAAAATGATAACATGCAATTATTCCAATTAACACAAAAGAATAACTGAAAATAAAACAATGAAACTATTCCAGTCAACAAAAACGGATTAGACTCAACAAAACAACTAAATGCTAATAGTTTAAGATAGATGCACTGTTTAGTATAGCACTGAAAATGTTGGACTGTATTTAAATGCACATTAAACTTGCAACATTACTGTAGAAAGCTTTTAGTGTATTTTTAAATTAAATTTTGAAAGAGAGAGAGAGAAAATAAGTGTTAAAAAAAATACTCATGCTAATTAATTCAGTCGGGTTTGCATAATTTATATTTGCATTTATTGAGTCAATGAACATTTGTGGCTAGTATTTTTGGGTCAGAATTTTATATTGTATAGGCAGTAGCTCTATCTGCTTGGCAGTCTAGGCTGTATCTTTAACTACATGTGAAGACCAAACTCTCCCAAGGTTGATTACTCCCAAATAAAACTTGTTTCCTACTTTCAGCCCTTGAAGAATCAGAAAACACAAAATACATTTCCCATATTGGATCTTGGCCAAGTGAACACATTTTTAGTTTGTTTCTTTTCTTTTTTTTTTTTAATTGTGTAAATCTGTGAAGCTTTTTTTATTTTTTTTTTCTCACTGATACCAGCTTTGCAACATGTTTTTAGTTTACAGTAAATCTTTTTTATAGGTAAAAAAAAGTTTAAACATTAATTGATTCAATAGCTTTTATACTTTATAATGGAAGAAAAAAATGTTTTTGAGACTTTTTCAAAATATATAACTTTGTTGCTAAGCTAAACTGTTTGCACATATATGTAGTCATATACTAAAGAATAACATCAATTACAAACATTTTTATTTTTATTATTTGTAGAAATAAAATATTTCTTTCTGAAGCTAGAGTTTTAATGCTTCTGCATTCTAAAATGTATTTAATTACAGATTTAGATTTAAATTAAAACAAGAATTTTAAGAAATATATCATTTAGCTTTAATTTTTCTTTTCTCTTTTTTTTTTAGAAGTTAAACAATTATTAACGAAATAAGAAAACAAAAAATTAGTGTTTAATTTGTGTTTTGTCCAGAAATTTAGTAGGTGACCGTCATATCTACCCTGCCAGCCTTTTGGCTTATGTTCATTCTGTAGATCTGTAGAACAGTGTTGTCCTATACACAAAGTCAACATAAACCTATACCAATGCATATTTCATTGGTATCATCTCTAAATAGAATGTTCTGCTTTTGTTGACTGAATGCTGTACCCCTTCCTATTATTCTTCACCTCCCCTTAATGTGCTTGCTACAAGTAATCAGAATGCTGTAATGATTTATGATTAGCATAAACACAATTTAAATTTTTTTTTTTTTTTATCAAACATAAAATTTCTACAAATAGAATTTCTAGATTAATGTAATTCAAATTTTTTTTTATCAAAGCCTAGACCAATTACCACTATTTTTTTTAAACATCCTTCAATCTGGGGTGTATTGGCATCCCTCGTTCTTCAGTTTCTAATTAGAGTATGCAAGGATACAATTTAGCTAGTGTAGTGTCACTGTTGCTTTGTTCAACAAAATATATCGATACTGCCCTCTCCTTCTCATCTAAGACAAAATCAAATCTATAAATATTTGTTGATGTTTTGTGTGTGTGTAGAACTGACTAATTTATTAAAAACATTTCTCTACTTTTTATCCCCCTCCTCCCCCCCCCCCCCCCCCAAACATTTTCCACATGAAACATTAAGTGGAAGAGACTGGATGTGATACACTATCACTGTCAACTGAAGTGGGAAGAAATATCACATAAAGCATAGTAAATTATCACATACCTTGTTGTGAGGTATCACACAAACAGTGAAGCATTATCAAATCCAGTATGATGTTATCACATAAGATATTTGTAAAACTCTTGTTCAGTATCTGCTCTACATGAAGTACTCCAACTACCAACATCTCTTGAAACATTGACCTTACTTATACACACACTCTGTTCTTGTTAGAAGCATGCCTTGATGTTAACCCTTGTATTTTCTTGATTTGTAATTTCTGTTTATAGCCAGGCACAGAAAAGATATTGATTTTGAAGAAGGTACTTGTGCTTTACAAACTGATATCCTCAGCTTGCCAACTGTTTTTTGCTACAGTCTCTTACTACCTATAAGACAGCGTTTCCAACTAACTTCAATCATTGTACTCAGCTTCATTAGTATTCATATAATAGACTTCTCCCCAGCAAAGTAGGACAACTGGGTTTCTTTGGAATGCCTTACTTTTTCAGGTCACAAGAAATACTGACATTATTTTGTCATACTTTGCCTAAAGGCATTGTATACAATTTGAGTTTTGTATAGAATGACCACTACTTATTTAAAGTCTGAAGTATCTATTGGACTCTATGAAGGCAAGTTTCTACTATCTGGGAGTATTATGAATAGTTTCTCAAGAATGCATAATTTCTTTTATTAGTAGTGTGTGTTTTGGCTGTGCTAACAACTTCTATGCTGAGTAAATTGCTGATACAGAAGAAACAAAATTTTTTAAAGAAAAATGTAGCTTATAGTATTTTCTCATTTCATTTCTATCTAGTGGATCTAATTGACTTTTCATCCCATCCTGACAAGAAAACAAGTCTGTAATGAAGAGTTTGTGACCAAGTTTTAAGGTTTTCAAGGCTTCTTTAAGTAAATATAGTCAAAGAAGTAGCTTATAATGTGACAAACATATTTCCATTGCTTGGTTCACTGAAGATGGTAATCTGTGAATAAAGTACTGGCCTACTTCAAAGATTGCATATTGGAAGCTGTGCCACTTTCAAAGCCTGGACACTGTCCTAGAGCTAATCAAGAAACAGAAAATATGCAGTTTATTTGGATGCAAGATGAAAGTGACCACTGGAGCCAGGGAATATGAATATGGACTTCTACAGCATGCCATGTCAAACTGGAATTCAGATAACACATTACAAAACTCACTTGCTTTGCTTAAGTAATATTTAAATGTCCCTTTTACATCTCATCTGTCCCTTGACTTTCCTTGTAGGGGTGCCCTTGACAGTTTATTCAAGTTCCTCCACTTTTCCAGGTCAGCAGCTGTTCTGAGCAGGATATCAAGAGAGATTTTAGGTTGCATGTGAGAAATAGATGACAAAAGGAATTTTCATAATTATAAACCACCAATTAAGAAAACAATTGCCTTAGTCTTAGTGTTAAACTGAACAGTTTCAAGAAATAGATACAATTTATTTTTCATCTTAAGATATCCTGTACATTATTATTTCTCATTTGTTTTTGTTTTTATTTCTAAATATTTGTTCTAATTAGTATAATTATTTTTCTAATTAGGGCATTTTATAAAGCAGTATTATATATTAGTCATTCTGTTGCAAAATATGAAATAACCAAGAGATTTCATTCTTTGCCTGAAAATGTTAGGCATGTAGGCATTCTAAAGAATGGCTGGATTTCCTACTTTGCTGATAACATACTTATTCTATTGCTGGATATATTATAATGAGTAAGCATTTATGCAAAATTGTTTTCATCAACATTTAATAACAAGGGCATTTCATATATATTTATTCTTACTTGATTGTTACATGATAAATGCTGTATAATATGAATATATATATAGAGAGAGAATTAATATGATATGCATTAACAAAATAAAAAGCACAGCACAATAGTAATAAAAATAATAATGTATCAACTATATGTTCAACAATCTGGGAACATTTCAGCCTTCATTGGGGCTTATTTTCAACTTTTACTAATTGTTATTAACAATCATCATCAACTTGTGATAACAATTATGCAACAGATATTAACAAATTATCAGTGGAATTATAGCTTGTATTTGTTAACAAAACATTGGTAGAGCTTACTAAGAATCTTTCATTTTGTCACATTGCTTTGGAAATTAAAATCTTTATGGTTGAGTTCTTGACGAGAAACAAAATTGTTTACACCACATCCAGTATCTGGAGAAACAAATTGTTTTCACCACATCCAGTATCAGAGGAGCTAGGCCTTGCAGCATTTAAAAAATGTGTTGCCTTAGTATTTGAATATAGTTATAGATTATTATCAATCCTAAGCAATTTTTAGCACTACAGGTATCAAGCCTTTGATAAAAATGCACCAGTGCCTAATATTCATGAGTGGTCTGAAAAAGTTTCTGAGCTAAAAAAGAAACAGTTTTTTTCTTCAAATTAATATAAAAAAATCCTCTATAATCTTCTATTAGATCTACACACTTCTCCCAGCAATACTTCCACACCTCCAGCCTGTCCCAATTGTAGGCCTACATAGCATTTTTCTAAAATAAATGTTGCACTCTAAGGACAGAGATTTTCATCCAATGCTAGTGTCATCATCTTTCTCAACTTTTTATGGGGAAAGATGCTTAGTACTAGTCAGAAAATAGAATTGATTGAAAACAATGTATAAAAAAAGTTGTAGAGGTGGCAGCATCACTGGGAAGAAATGTGGGAAAATGTAAAATGTTTCATTGGTAGTTGGAAAACATTTTGAGTCCTCCCAAGTATTTATGTCCAACAGTACGTTCTTAGTCCCTTCATATGCTTAGCATAGGAAAGTAAACCTTTTGGACCTTGCCATTTATAGGGCAGAGGAGGTAAAGGTCATCTGTTTCTACCCATGGTTAATGAAGTTACCATATGGCTAGCACATTGATCAACCGCTTTACTTTCCCCAGCTAATGTAAGGTACCCATTAGAGTTGGCTAGACTCAGGGGCGCCCTTAAAATTCAAAAATAAATCAAATCCCAGCATTCACAGAGATTCAATCCTGGAACCTATCCATTTAGAAGCCAAGTGCTTTACCACTTAGTCACCATGCTCCCACCTTAATAGGTGTATATTTATTTATCTATTTAGACTAGTTTCCAGTATTCACTTAACAAAATAAACAGACCTTGGATACTGCATATATTATCTATTTATCTAATTCTATTTAGACTAGCTTCCAGTGCTCACTTAACAAAATAAATAGACTCTGGATACTGCATATATATATATATATATTTATTAGTAACTTTTAGAATCTAATATTTTGGTTAGTTTGAGATATGGTCTACATAAAAGAGGTCTGGGAAAGTTTATAATTGGGAGGGAAGTCATAATTATAAGCGGCTAATGAAGTCTGATTGTTGAATTGGTATGGGCTACCATTCTTTCCCTTTTTATTTTCTAGTTAAAGCACTTTTCTGTCTTGTTTGAATCTGTATTTTACCTCGCATTACATATCCCATAACCTTTTCTGTGTATGTTGGGGCACCAATGCTGATTCTTACACAACCTCACCTCTTTGGGTCCTCTGCTATTCTGTGGAAATCTTTGAAGGCTGAGTTTATCCAATCCTTGATGTCAACTACCTATATTCTTTTTTGTGTCCTTTATTACATTATCACAATATATATTTATGCATCAATCAATACATTGTTGGTTGTATTGTAATATGTTTTGATTTACAATTGACAAATTTATTGCTAGTACCTAGTTCTCATCATATTAGAGAATTTCTGTTTTCTGATATTCACCAACTTAAAGCATGAGACTAAATTTTTTGTGTGCTTTCTCAAAATTGAACAACTTTTCATGTGTGTGTGTATTTACAACCTGTATTTATTTAAAAGTAACTAAACTGGTTTTGTTTTTTTTTATTTTCTTCAAACCTCAGTCTCACTTGCCTTAGTAGTTTTAAAGTACATTTAATTTAATTTGGTTTTTTGGTCACTTATTGCTTTATCTGTTGTGAAATTAATTTAACAGTTTTTACTTCACTTACATTTACAATTTTTCTGTCGTTATCTTGGTTTCTAAGTTTTACATTTGACTTACTTTGAGTCTAAACCTTATTTGATTTATTTTTCTGGCAGGAATTCAAAGACAAGGGCTGAGTGCAGCTTCAGATCTTTTGCCTTCAAGTTCTACTCCACCTCCAAAAGGGGAGGCACTTCCTGCACCACCGACAAACACCCAACTTATTTTATCTGGAGGAGAAGGCTATGTGGACTTCAGGCTGGGTAAATAATTGTTTTTTTGTTACTTTTTTTTTTAGTTGTGATTTCTGGTTTAAAATGGCAAAGTCATAATTGGATTAATTGGATAGAACTACATATTAAAGAAAGTCAGGCCAGCACTTCTTGGTACCTGAAATTATTTATTAGAATAGAGTTTAGCTGATTGGTAGTAGTGGTGTCTTGGTGGTAGCAGAGATCAAGGCTAAAGATTTGAAGATGTCCCTGATTTCAACCAGCCCTGTAGATTGTACATTAACTGTACCGGACCATGTTTGTAAGATCGCCGGTGTGCCAGCAAAATCAAAGTTTTAAAAACAAAGCTTGCCAGCTAATCACTGGTGTTATATTTTTTTGGGATCAGGAAAGTTGTGGGGGTGGGGGGGGGGGGGGAGAGTAATTGGTACAACTAGCTGACCTATGAAAAGATAAAGTGAGAAAAAAAGCAGCTGAGGAGACACTTTAGCATGTATGTGTCATGCTGTACGACTGTACCTCATTCTCTATTTCCACTCATTCTTGTGACTACAACAGATCCAGTGTTCAGTTATCAATGTACTCTATCATTGAACAATCTACTTAGGACGCTTAACGGTCCATGCTTGAATAGACTTTCAAATAGATCATGCCACGATTACCTATATCGGCTAACCAATCTGGCTGCATGATCATGTGGGTATGCATTCTAAAATATCATCAGGAAGATCCAAAGTTTGAACTCTGCCCATCCCGTGCAGTGCTGCAGGAGGTGTGTGGGTTAGGACATTATAATTTTCACTTTTGCATGGGTATCTGAAAAGTATAAAACAAAAAACATAACAATCTTTTAGACTTTTCAATTATTTATGATCATTTATTATGGTCCCATTAATAAAAGTTCTTAAGTATCCCTTTCAGATCTTACGATTTATAGGTCAGATGAATTAATGGTCATCTGTTTCTTTAGCCAATGGTGTCATGTGGCCATCACAATGACCAACCACCTTTTTTGTCCCCAACAAATTTCAAGTGTCCATTAGAGTTGAGTAGACTCAGGGGTGTCCAAAAAATCCAGAAGTTCAAAATCCCAGCTTTCATCGAGATAAGACCCTGAGAAGCCAAGTGCTTTACCACTCAGCCACTACGCCCACAGTGGTCCATATACAACTGTAACTAATGTTCTATCTAAAATAAATAATTCAGTCTAATTAAAATCTGTTTCTGTTTCTAGGTGAAGGAGATGATGAAGAGGTGACATCAGCGCCCTCAATCATGGATGGAGATGATGATACCAGCAAGGCTAGCTCGCTAACCAAAGTTGACCGTAGCCACCTAATTGTCTGGCAGGTGACTAGCCCAGACTGATCTGCCCACTTGCACACTGCCTTCCGCTTTACTTGAAGTGTATATTGTTTCCTGTAGAATTTTTTTTTTTTTTTAAACTTTCCCCCGACAGTCTCTTGGTTTTTGTTCATCACATTACTAGGTTGGTCCTGTGGCGAAATACTTCTATGTTTTGCTCTGTCAAAATTCTAATTTGGTTGTTTGGTTCTACAATCACTGCCATTTTGTATCACTTATATTTACAAAGCGCACTTTTTTTTTTTTGGAAATTGTTTTATGTTGGTAGTTTTTTTGTTTTTTTTTGTAATCCACATTTGTATTCTGTAAGCAAACTAGAAAATTTCTTTAATTTTCAGTTATATTTATTTAAAAGTAAACATGTTGAAGGTCAAAACCCACCAAAAAATAAATTTTTATATTGTTGTTCCCCCCCCCCCCCCTTTTTTTTTTTTTTTATTTTATTTGTAAATTTTATTAATAGCTGAAAGCAACAATATTACAACCACATGTAGTCAATAAAAAATAAGATCTTTTAATCACACACACACAAAAAATAAGACTTTTTAACCACACACAAAACACATGGAAACATGTATTTTCAAATAAGACAGCTTTTTAAAAAAAACAACCACTATATTTAAATTTTTTTATGCCAACCCATATTTTTAGATTTTGAAAGAGCATCTCTTACATGATACTTTGACTAAGAGCTTGGCTTGACAATGTTTTATCTGGTTTGTCCAACATTTTGACTTTCTTTGTCTTTCTTTCAGGATGTCACCACCAAATACTAGATACAGGGAGGATAACTCTCTTGACACATTTTGCACTATTGTCATGGAAACCAGTATGTTTGGTTAAAAAACATAGAAACGTGTGTTTTTTTCTGTTTAAATTGAAAACATCTTCTTAAATAAAGAACACAATGGTATACCATTGCATATAATCTAATTATTTCCTCACTAATAATAAAGTTTCTGTTGCCATTTGTTTTAACATATCCCTTTTAAAAAGTGCTGGGTCAGTTTGACTTTAAAAAAAAAAAGATTTCTTGAATAAAATTATTAAATTACACATTTTCTTCTTCTTTAGTAGAGAATATCAGTTTACCAAAAAAAAATAAGTGATTAAGAACATCTTTTTTTTCTCTTTGAGGAGAAACTTTTGTGAAAGTTTGATCAAAATATTTAAACAATTTTTTTTTTAAATGATTAATGTTGTAAATAAATATTGATATTTATTTGTATAAGTCAAGCAAAACTGAGGGAATTAATTGTCATGATACAACAAAGCATTTCAGAAACATGAGTTTGTCTACATTTCTATTTCGATTGGGCGATACTTTAACATAATACATCTGTTTGGAAAATAGTTTTAAGAAAATTAAATTTCAGACAGTGGCGTCTCTAGGGTGTGCACTGACCCTCATGATGCCATTTTTTTGAAAATGTAATCTTAGATCAAAACTACCCCTGGTATCTGAAAATATTAAAACCAGAACACAATTTTCTCGCCAATAAAATGTGGGCTTCTTTAAAGTTTTTGGGTTGTTCTGTTGATTGTAGTTTATGTTCCCTTTCAGCTGTTTTTATAATTCATTTTAACCATATCAAAATGATGTGGGTACATTTTTTTTACAAGCTTGAAACATTTCAATGGAAAAAAAAATTGTGTGTTGAATGTTTGTGTAAACTTTACAAGGCAAGGGAGACTATTGCTGAGTGGCAAAAAAGAATTTTTTTTTTTTTAAAGTGCAATTGTTTGGCTTTAAAATGTGATAACTTGACCTGTCTTTGTGTCTGTAGCTTATTCATAATAATTTCCTGGTCAATGTAAAAGTATACATGTATGTAATTTGTTTACATAGATAAGATATTGCATTGATGTATTTTTAAATGCTGTATGTACTAACTAAAAATGTATTGTGCATTTGTATTTATTCAAGATGACATAAATATCATTTATTATCAAATCAATGGCTGTTAATATATTTTGAGTCATTACATGACTATATTATTGAAGATTGGGCTACTTTTTATTTTTTAAAAATCAATTTTGTTTTAGATTAGAATGGAGTATATTGGTTCAATTGTAATTAATGCAAAATCTCTCTATAAATCTAGTTACTACAGAAATGGTGGTAAAATTGATCTTCAGTTGTAGCTGTAAAAAGGATTTTTTTTTCAAATAAAATAATTTTAAATTTCAAACTATTTTTTTTAAAGCAAAGTATTTACAAAGTGAAAGGTTTTTTTTTTTTTTTTTTAGTTGAATCCAAGTTTTGTTTTTACATATTTTTGTTTCATGCATAGTTTTGTCCAGTGCAATATAAACTAGGTCACTGAGGATGAGTCATTTGCTAACCTTAACATAGTAAATGCACTTTGGAAAGGAGTCAGTCTGCGCAGACATTACAAGTCTTAGTCTGTATATAGGTTTGGTGATTCAGTTCATGTGGACCTATGTTGGTTCAGGCTTAGTGTGACTGCTTAATGACTGTATTTGCACATCTGAGTTTGTTCCTAACATTGAGTGAGATTATTTTGTAAATACTAGCTGTCACAATCCATCATTGGTTTGGTAATTCAGTGTCAGGCCAGTTGCTTGATTTCCTATGTCACAGTTAGTGTACCGGTATCTGATTGTAATTTCTTTTGTTTAATCATATAACATGAGCTAACCACAATCTTTTCAAATGGTCATTAAGATCTGTGTAAACCACTTAAACTGTTCTAATAAACAGAAGAAAAAAATGTCTAAAAGTCATCATTACTAGCCTTGTACATAGAAAATCAGGTGGAAGTCATAAACCTGTGGGGGTGTCCTAGTTTAGTGAACTATATCTATACATGTATTGAGATATTATGCATATATTTATTTAATACCCTGGATTAGATCACATTGTTTCCATTGTTATTGCAAATTGTTCTACTTTCAGGCATGATTGAACTTTTTGCACTGAGTTTTCAGTTTTGTATAGTATTTTCTGTTTGTATCATTATGACTCAGTGTGGAAGGTTTTTCAGTGTAAAAAGAATAGCTAATATTTTTCAGTAATTTTCTGAGTAGATCTAAAGGTGGAACTGTATATTATATAACATTCTGTGCAATAGCTTGTAGTGAACTAGTGACTTTGTTTCTAAAGGTTTTATTTGAAAGGTATTAAATGATTCCCTAATCAATGAGCAAAAAGTGCAGGGTCTTATTGTTAAACCATTTTCAACAATAAAGTAATATGCGCAATTAAATGCATACCCTAATAACAGATTGTATGGCTTTCAGAGATTCTATATGGTTAAGTGAACGACTAAAAGATCATTTCAGCATTTCACTTGAGAAAGAAATACCTTTTAAGCAAAACAAATTTATTTGGATAGCATTAGATCACCCCCCCCCCCCTTTTTTCCAAAAAAAAAAATCTACATATTTGTTGAGCTAAATAAGAAAACAAAAAGTTAACCTAATCACTACAAATGATTGTGTATGTGTTAGTCATTTCTTCTGTGCATAATAACTTTTACCATGATGTCATTCCATTACTTGTGCGTGTGTGTACATTGAATTTTGAACTGATATCTCTATTGTGATTGCTTCCTGGTAGAATGTTTGGCTTGGCTCTGTGTTGCTCTGTCAGGCTTTGGTCAAATGTCAACTTTTTTAAAAATAGATTTTTTGTTCTTCCAAGATAAAACCTGATTGAGGAAGCATGTTCTCACTTTCTATGTCTGTAGTTAAAGAAGAGCATTGGTGATCCAAATACATTGAAATGTACATCTCAATCTCCCTGGTGGGATATCTCATTGAATCAAGTATAGCATTTCAGTTTATCTAGCTTTGGTACAATAGTACATCTATGGTACAATAGTATGGCCATGTTACAATAATACATCTATGGTACAATAGTATGGCCATGTTACAATAATACATCTATGGTACAATAGTACGGCCATATTACAATAGTAGGGCTCACAGATTAACTTTTTATAGAAACTTAAATTGTAATTCAACTGGGGAATAGAAGTCGCAGACAGATTACATTTTGACCCCTTATAAAAAAAAGTTTTCTTAAGATATGATGTGCATATCTGGCATGAGTGTAGTGCCTAGTTAGGATGTATGCAATGTTTCTGAGTGTACTTACAGACATAGTGGCAAGCTTTAAAAGCATAACTACATCATCTATTGCCAACTAGACACAGCAGTTTAGAGAAACTCTCAAAGAAAACATAAGTCATCCACATTTGTTGAGGTCACATCAAGTCAGATATCAATCATCACAATTCTGTAGTATCAACTTCACCCGTATCCTAGACTGTTGGGGCACCACACATGATCTGTCCACGATCTTTTTTTTATTGCAATTCATGCAGTGTAACGAGGGCTAGATTCTGTTGAATACAAGATTTAAAAATAGAGATACGGTACCATACATTAGAAATTCTTTTGACATTTGAACTCTATAATGACACTTGTCATTGTCTACTATGTCATACATTCTGTCAGAGGATATCTTGTATTAAGAAATCAGACTTTTGTCCTGTGCTGTAACTATAAATGTAAATGAGATTTGTGGCAAGCTGTAGTCACATTGTCCTTGCCTTGCTGTACCTTGCACTCGCTTGATTTAATTTATTCTGTAACTAAGTCTGGTCTTTGAATTGTTTTATGCTGCCATGTATAAAGTCTCTGTCTTATACTATCAATGTAAACTCGTACAAAAAATGAAAAACTTTTTTTTTTTTTTGGCTGCAATAAATTGAATATACAAAATATTTTGCCTTGTTTTTTTAAAGTTTTTGTTCATGTGTTTATGTTTATTACAAAACATAGCTGAGACATTTTATAGTGTAACCTTTGAACTTTCATTCAATTTAACAGTAAAATGCTTGGCTGAAAAGCTGAATAGCACTAAAAACACAAAACTTATTTAACAAGTGGAAATCAGGTCATAGGACTTGTGTGTATTATTGTATTCCTTCTAAAGCCTTGTGGATTCTATGAAATACTTTGGTACTAGATCTAGATCCTCATCAGATGTAGTAACATATCTGATCCTCATGAGATATAGTAACATATCTGATCCTCATCAGATGTAGTAACATATCTGATCCTCATCAGATGTAGTAACATATCTGATCCTCATATATCTGATCCTCATCAGATGTAGTAACATATCTGATCCTCATCAGATGTAGTAACATATCTGATCCTCATCAGATGTAGTAACATATCTGATCCTCATCAGATGTAGTAACATATCTAATCCTCATATATCTGATCCTCATCAGATGTAGTAACATATCTGATCCTCATCAGATGTAGTAACATATCTGATCCTCATGAGATATAGTAACATATCTGATCCTCATCAGATGTAGTAACATATCTGATCCTCATCAGATGTAGTAACATATCTGATCCTCATATATCTGATCCTCATCAGATGTAGTAACATATCTGATCCTCATCAGATGTAGTAACATATCTGATCCTCATCAGATGTAGTAACATATCTGATCCTCATCAGATGTAGTAACATATCTGATCCTCATATATCTGATCCTCATCAGATGTAGTAACATATCTGATCCTCATCAGATGTAGTAACATATCTGATCCTCATATATCTGATCCTCATCAGATGTAGTAACATATCTGATCCTCATCAGATGTAACATATCTGATCCTCATCAGATGTAGTAACATATCTGATCCTCATCAGATGTAGTAACATATCTGATCCTCATCAGATATAGTAACATATCTGATCCTCATCAGATGTAGTAACATATCTGATCCTCATGAGATATAGTAACATATCTGATCCTCATCAGATGTAGTAACATATCTGATCCTCATCAGATGTAGCAGTATTAGTAGGGTTCCCTTTCAGAACTTGCGTTCCTTGAAGCAGAGTATTTAACAATGTTACAGTGGTCTTCAACCTTTTTGACTCATGCCCCCCCTTCCCCCTTTTCGAATATTTTCTCATTAAAAGAAACTCCAGCATCCCCCTTACAGGACAAACAGCAGTAATGAAGGTTGAGAACGCACATTGAAATCAAAAGCCATTTATTGATTGATTTTCACTCTGTCACTAACAGATTGTCAATTTTTTAAACTATTATTATAAAAATCTGAAAAATAGCTTCTAGAGATTTCAAGTAAATATTGTAATAACTTAAGGGAGGCAACTCAACGAGATCTTGGATGGCGGTGTGCATGGCAGGGTTATAACAATATTATTCTCATTTGCATGATTTAAAAAGAAATAGTTTTACATTTTTAACTATTACTAGGCCTAATTTGAATTTTATATGCTATATAACAGTTATTATTATTGTTGACTTAACTTCAGCTAACGGAAATCTTGTGCCTCATGCAGCTTGACAATATTAGAAGTGTCAAGCTTTAATTTAGTGAAAACAAAACGAAGGTCTCCTCCAGTGGCTACATGAAGCCTATTTCTTTGCTTACTCATTAAGTTTGTTACATCGCTAAATCCACTTTTAACCATTCATTTTGAGGGCAATGCTAAAAATAATAATTCCGTTTTTTTTTAATTACCACAGTTTCGGTATTTAACGGGAAGATTGAAATGCAGCCATATCTCTGTTGTGCCTCCTCTGTTAAAATTAATTATATATATATATATATCTAGGCCTAGATGGAATGTTAAGCTTAAGTTGTTTTTATTGATGATCGTCAATAAGCTCTATTTTTATCGCGCAGATGTTACACTTTTATTTTGCATTGCTATTCATCTTGACCTGATTTTAATCACCTAGTCGCTATGCTTTTCAAAGATCCTAATCCTCTAACTTCTAGTGCATATGTTTACTTAGTCCATGGTTTAGCCAGCAAATTAAAAATAAAATTAATATTACACCAACTCTGTTTTTGTGGAGCAATTATTATTATTTTTTTACTTTTTTAGTTTTCCTCAAAGTAGGAAAAGTCACATTTTAGGAAGTGATTCTTTTTTTTTTATTGTTTTATTATAACCATCTAGCAAAGACGTCAACGTTGAACCATATAACATGTATTAGCGATTCTTTTTTTTTTTTTAAATAACATTTTGTTTGGCTATACGTTTAGCATGTATAAGTTAATTGTAAACTAGCAAAATAAAAAGAATACTTTTTTAAAAGACAAAACATATATTGAGTGTAGAGAATGCACCGTTCAATGGCTGCTTTTCTCTCCATATTGCAAAAACAAAAACAAAACAAAAACGGAACCACTTCCATATGACTGTCTCAGAAAAATATTGAATGTTAAATGGCAAGAAAAAATACCTGATACTGAAGTCCTTCGAAGAGCGGGCCTGCAAAGCATCCACGCAATCCTGATGCAGTCCCACCTGCGATGGGCAGGCCACATCTGCAGAATGGAAGACTCCCACATCTCTAAACGACTCCTGTATGGCCAATTAAGGGAAGGGAAGCGCTCACAGACAAAGAAAACGCTTCAGAGACATCCTCAAAACGTCTCTGAAAGCCTTCAGCATTGACCCTGCCACCCGGGAGATGGAAGCACATGATAGAGCATCAAGGGGTCACGCTGTGAAAACTGGCGCACAAATTGCTGAGGAAAAGAGAACAGCGTTGGCAGAATGAAAAGCGCCAGAGAAGAAAAGCAAGGCCAATGACACTAGCTCCAGCAGGAATAACCTGCCCAGTGTGCAGTCGAACATTCCGGGCTCACATGGGTCTCACCAGCCACACGAGGAGGCACAAAACCTCAGCGCAAAGTCCTCAGCCCCCTGGATGACAAAAGTGGTCATCATCGAACCACGATGGACGAACTATATATAGTACAACGCTTACCCCCCTTCCTTTTCTTTATAAAACAAATTTGATTTAGCACCACTAATTGATTACTTTTTAGTGTTTTCCAAGCCTCTTCTTTAACGTAGGGATAAGTTAGCGGAGCACTTTGATTATTTTTTTAGCTTGGAATATTTTCCTATTTGTTTAAATAAAATAACAATAACTAAACCATATTCTAAATTTAGCCCTATTATTTTATTTATTTTCAATTATAAAAATATAATAAAATATAGGCCTATAGTAATAGATGTAGCCTACATATTAAAATAATCTGTTCATCTAGAGCAGTGGTTCCCAAACTTTTTTGTCTCGTAGACCCCTTGCCATGTTTTCTGGTTTTCGGTAGACCCCCTGCTCAACTTGCACATTTTTGCAAATTCATTAACATTTTTTAAACAAATTTCTAACTGTAGTGAGTTGAGGAGTAAAAAAGTAATTTAAAACTAGGATATTATGTTTAATATACCAATTTGTCGTTCTATGAAGTAGTCTTTCCAACATTAAATATTAATAAATAAATTAATTAATATGCCTTAAGTATCATTGTAAAAGGTTTCGCATAGAGCAGTTTCTCGTGTATTTCTTGATCTTTCACGTGTGGCTCAAATGTTGAATCTGCTGAACTGTTTTCATTAACAGGAGATGGGTCAAAGGCGAGTAACTGGAGCCTAAACCAGTAAACTTCGAGCAGGAAGGGCACATTAGCCTTGGCTTGCTACCCACCTAGCAGAAGGAAAACTGAATTCAAACCTCTGCTGCCTTGCTACTATACCCAAACATGGAAAAGGTCTCGTGTGTCAACCCTAAGGAAATATAAGGAGACGGTGACCATTAGCGCCATGTATTTCTGGACCGTCCCCTCTTTCTCTTTCCTTGGGGGTTCCAGGTTAGGGCTTGCCTTGTTATACTGGATCCAGGCTTGCGAAGGGTGTGAACTATCCATCTCCAGTGTCTCTGAAGGATATCTACTTCAGTGGGCTAGTGCTTTGTTCTTTGCCATAGTTCCTCAGTCAAAATCTTGTCTGGCCAGCGGATCATAAGAATTTTCATCAGGCAGGTATTGATGAATAGTTGGATTTTTTTCATGGTGGTGATGGTGGTTCACCAGGTCTCCGCGATCTGGAAGCAGATGGGCAAGACGTGGCGACAGTTGGAGAGATTCGCCCAGAACCGAGATGCCTGGATGAAGCTGGTTGGTAACCTATACCCAGAAGGGACTACAGGCATAGATGAGATGAGATGTTGACCATTTTATAGTTTGTAGCACACAGCGCTACACCTTGTCAGACCAAACTGTATTTATGTATTTTGCAAAGATTTACATAAGAAGCTTTTAATTTTATAACTCATGCCACCGAAGCGACCTTGAACTGTATTGTTGCTTAAAGAAATTCTTTTAATAATAACAGATGTAGGTTTGTGTAAAACGACTGTTAGAATCAATGTTTGACCTTTGCTGTTTTCCGTATTTTGCTATAAGAAAAGAAATCTTGTAAGACGCTCACAAACCATCATCTTCTCTATATGATGTCGAACTATGATTTTGCGGGTCTATTTTGAACTTTGAGTGTTCGAAAGTTTTTAAAATCTTTATTTTTGTCAGGGTAGCATTGTCTCAGATGATCTTCCAGCGAACCTGGTTCATATCGTCATAAAAAAGTCACTTAGGCTTGTTGGAAAAGGAAAGAATGAATCCCAATTTTAAATAATTAATGCTGTACGGTCTACATTTTTTTTTGTTCTAAATATTAGTTACATGTAGACAAAATTAAGCTATTTAAATAAGTATTGAAATTGATTACAACAATTTTTCATTTGAATAGCAGGATAAATATTTAAAGGATTAACGAAAGTACAAATCATATATTAGTGTATGCAATAATTACATTAGTGGAATGTGAACATTAAATGTGCTTAAATGAAATCTATTATCGTAGACCCCCGTGGGCATCTCATGGACCCCCAATTTAGTTTTTTACTTTCGTAGACCCCTTGGAGGTATTCGTAGACCCCTGGGGGTCTATATAGACCACTTTGGGAATCACTGATCTAGAGAATGTGATGGTACTCTTGATATCGGACATAATATTAGCAAGCTGAATTGTAATATCTGTCGTGGGGTCAAATCTGTTTCTATAGGCCTACATGTATACTTTTATTTTGTTGTAACATAATAACAAAAATTCCTGCATCGCTTAAATAATTTCTAGGAAACGGAATTAAAATAAAGATCATCATAGTCATCAAACTCCATTTGAGTGAGGGCTTGAGAAGTTCAAATCCTCTCTATCAAAAGCCCTGAACAGAAGCCCTGCTGTTTTGCGTAGTGCATGTAGGTCGAAGGACGGGGACAGTACAAATGTTTGTCAAATGTTTTCCATGTTTCGGATGTTTCTTCAGAGCTGAAGATAATTTACTTCCTAGTCCAAACCTCCCGCAGGACGATGGGGGGATGGGAGCGGGATGGGCAGGGTTTGAACCCGGGACCATCGATAAGTCTGAACGACAGTCCAGCGCGCAAACTGCAAATACCAGTCAGCCATCCTCGTGGTGTCCTCTGGTATGTTCACATTTTTACTCTCGGGATGTTCTGAAAAGAATTAATGTTGCGGGCGCCTTTCTTGCTGACCTCTCACGCTCGAATGGTGCAGAGCTCTGTTGGTGTGTGTGTGTGTTGGTGTGTGTGTTGGTGTGTGTGTGTTGGTGTGTGTGTTGGTGTGTGTGTTGGTGTGTGTGTTGGTGTGTGTGTGTGTTGGTGTGTGTGTGTTGGTGTGTGTGTTGGTGTGTGTGTGTTGGTGTGTGTGTGTTGGTGTGTGTGTGTTGGTGTGTGTGTTGGTGTGTGTGTTGGTGTGTGTTGGTGTGTGTGTGTTGGTGTGTGTGTTGGTGTGTGTGTTGGTGTGTGTGTTGGTGTGTGTTGGTGTGTGTGTGTGTTGGTGTGTGTGTTGGTGTGTGTTGGTGTGTGTTGGTGTGTGTGTTGGTGTGTGTGTTGGTGTGTGTGTGTTGGTGTGTGTGTTGGTGTGTGTGTGTTGGTGTGTGTGTTGGTGTGTGTGTGTTGGTGTGTGTGTGTTGGTGTGTGTGTTGGTGTGTGTGTGGGGTTGTGGCTGACATGGTTTGTGCACCTCATCTGATGTAGGAACTGCGTCTGACAGTGCCTAGAGGTAATTCTGAAATTGATCAGCCGCCGCCCTGGAGACTAGTGTAGGGTCAAGCCTGTTAAAATCTGCAGGCTCTAAACTGGTGGTTTCAAAAAAGGTCTCCTGCCTGACTCCAGGATTAAACCCTGCCCATACGAGTAAGATAACGAGAGCTTGTTTTGAAGTATTTTGGTACTCTTCAGATTAACTCGACCAGAAATCATTTCACTGTTGATCTTGGTTTCATCTAAGAGTCAGAATAAAGATCAGTTCCAAATTTATTGTGATTTTGTTATATTTTGTCCGTTATCCAGAAGAGCCGACGGTTAACGAGGGTGTCATGTGATCAGCACAACGACCAACCGCTTGTACTTTCCCCAACTGTCGGTTACCCATTGGAAATGGGCGAACTCAGAGGCATCCTAAAGTCCCGCAGTTCAAAATCCCATTCTTCACCGAGATTCAAGCCTTAGACCTCTCGGTTCGGAAGCCAAGCGCTGTACCATTCGGCCATCACGCCGCCATCGCCAATGAATAATTGCCAAAATGTCAACTTGATCCAAGAATGAGAAGTGAGAATGAGAAAGAAGCGTGTTAAAGAACCCCACAAGACAGAGATAGAAAATAACACAAAGTAGAGATAGAAAATAACACAAGGTATAGTTAGAAAATAACACAAGACAGAGATAGAAAATAAGATAAGACAGAGATAGAAAATAACACAAGACAGAGATAGAAAATAACATAAGACAGAGATAGAAAATAACACAAGACAGAGATAGAAAATAACACAAGACAGAGATAGAAAATAACACAAGACAGAGATAGAAAATAACACAAGACAGAGATAGAAAATAACACAAGACAGAGATAGAAAATAACACAAGACAGAGATAGAAAATAACACAAGACAGAGATAGAAAATAACACAAAGTAGAGATAGAAAATAACACAAGGTATAGTTAGAAAATAACACAAGAAAGAGATAGAAAATAAGATAAGACAGAGATAGAAAATAACACAAGACAGAGATAGAAAATAACATAAGACAGAGATAGAAAATAACACAAGACAGAGATAGAAAATAACACAAGACAGAGATAGAAAATAACACAAGACAGAGATAGAAAATAACACAAGACAGAGATAGAAAATAACACAAGACAGAGATAGAAAATAACACAAGACAGAGATAGAAAATAACACAAGACAGAGATAGAAAATAACACAAAGTAGAGATAGAAAATAACACAAGGTATAGTTAGAAAATAACACAAGACAGAGATAGAAAATAACATAAGACAGAGATAGAAAATAACACAAGACAGAGATAGAAAATAACATCAGACAGAGATAGAAAATAACACAAGACAGAGATAGAAAATAACACAAGACAGAGATAGAAAATAACACAAGACAGGAGATAGAAAATAACACAAGACAGAGATAGAAAATAACACAAGACAGAGATAGAAAATAACACAAAGTAGAGATAGAAAATAACACAAGGTATAGTTAGAAAATAACACAAGACAGAGATAGAAAATAACATAAGACAGAGATAGAAAATAACACAAGACAGAGATAGAAAATAACATCAGACAGAGATAGAAAATAACACAAGACAGAGATAGAAAATAACACAAGACAGAGATAGAAAATAACATAAGACAGAGATAGAAAATAACACTCACAAGACAGACCTAATGTAAATTAGTCTAAACACCTGGTTGGTTCTAATTACGCAATTCGTTCCATAACAAATTTCTTATTAAAATTTCAATTTTCTTGTAAAACAAATAATAAAAGAGTAATATATGATTATTGGTTGTAATTGCGATTAATGCTATATTTTATAAGCCACCAAGTATCGACAAAAAAAAAAAAAAAATTTACATTTAAATGCTTGTAATTTTGTAAATATAATTTTATTCAGAAATATTTATTTGCTTGAATTTCAATCACAAATAGTTGGTTAAAACAAAAAACACCTAATGCAAATATCTACACAGGAGACTAATTTTGACCTCATGTTAGATAACTTTGATCATCCCTTTGTGGTTGAACTCACGCAACTTGCTACACAGTTACAGTTCCTGACAGAAAATATAATTTTGAAATAACTATACACACATATTATGCATGCATAGATAAACACATTAGCAATGTACGTAAGAAAAAAAAAATTAGTGGATTTACTTTTTTTTTTAATTGTAATTTTCTATCAATTAGAATTTAAAATGCATACTGCTATTTGAACATTTGATCTTAAAGCAATGAGGTCGGTCATCTAATCCAGTGGGTCCCAAACTTTTCTTAGTTAAGAGAACACTTCGCACATTTTGAGTATTTTGCTAATTTTTTTTTTTTTAGAGACATTAATTCACGAGGTAGCATACTAGTTAATTATTTAATTATTCCACTAATTCGTGAAACACCTATTCAGGCCTGTCGGAACATTGGGGTTCCGCGTAACACAGTTTGGGAAACACTGATCTAATCTTTCATCAGTTTATTAAATACCAAGGGTCTACGGTTAAGAAGATCTAAATAAGAAAAGTTGCATGTATTTTTACGTGCAAGCAAATCCAACGGAACATTTGGCTGTAAGGCAAGGGTCAACGAGACACCTGGTTCCATTGTCAACACATTTCTGAACAGCTGAAAGGATAAGAAAATATTAGAGGAATATTTTTTAAAATTACAATATAGAACTAGGAATTCGCTCAAATTTTCTATTACACCTATTCCTGTATACAAAGGCATATGCGGATCTCTCGTTTGCTTGCTGGACAATTTAGTGTGGGCCTATATATATAGATGAGGGCCTATTTGTAGAATGAATCCCAAGCCTAATTAATGCTAACATCCAAGCGTCCATTTGCAATTTAGTGTGGGCCTATATATATATATATATATAGATGGGGACCTATTTGTAGAATGAATCCCAAGCCTAATTAATGCTAACATAGAAAGAGTCCATTTGCATTACGGTGAATGTTTATTCTGAATAGTTCATCAACTCCAAAACAGTAGATATAGTAATAATCAAAGATGTTTTAAAGGTGTGAATGCTAGTAAATAATTCTATTGTTATGATCGGTGTACTGCACACTGTACATTATGGTGTAAATGAGAAAAAATGAAAAAGAAAGGGGAGGGAATAAGAAGTCGGTGATCAGTGATCTTTTATTTAATTTCCAATAACTTAGTTGAAGACAAACCAGTGCTTTGGGCCTTGAAAAGATAAAAAAATGTATGTAGTAATTATGAGTTTCGTATTCTTAACAACTGTTAATAATTATCTAAAGAAATATTTAAAAAAAAGCAGAAACAAGCTAGATTAAAAAATATTCTAAAAACAAAGCTTATTTAAAAGAAAGAACGTTACATTATTTGCCATATTCCTCAATACTGCAAGGTTTATTTTTTTTCCTATATTAAAAAAACAATTAATTAATTATCAATTAATAATTAACTAATTTTTTTTTTTTTTTTTATTTAATAATGTCTTTGACAATGACTAATGGTGCGATATTTCCACTTGATTCGAGAATGGTAGGAGGGAGAACGAACGTGTAAAAAGCTTCCTGCCGGACAGAGTTAATAAAAGCTTGGTTAAAAAAAAAAGGATCGAGATGGAAAAATTGTGAAAGAGTTATCAGAGGTGTTCCAAAGGACCCACTCTTAGTGTTCATGACAGAGTGTATAAGGCAAAGTTAAAGATATGTAACTCACCTGCGCCCTGACAAACCATCACCAGCGCGGTTATTAGAAATACAACAGCTAGCTTCATCTCGCCTTTTCTGGATGTTTTCTAAATTGAAGAGTTATCTTGTTCGTCCCCTATGAATAATATAAGACTTTTGAAGACAATGTAAGTAGGTCATTACATTACGTGACTTCATGTCCTAGAAGATATAATAGAGTCTATATTTATATATATATATATCGATAGCGCTTTCTAGCCACTGATTCTCAATATTTTGCCATCTGATCATCGACTGTTTGTTGCAATCCCTTGTCTGAATCTTCGTATCCCGGAACGGCATGACGGATGGGACATGGCTTAACTAGGCTTTCTTTCTTCCTCATCAAGTGCAATGTACAAGGTATTTGGAAACCCACAGGATGTTATGGTTACCTGTTAGCCTGTCCATTTCCTCCTGTGGACGTTTTCACGCTGATGCCACTATGAGGCTGAGTAGCGTAGCCCGGTGCCGCTTCTCGTGTCTGTGAGAACAGTTCCACCGGGCCAAACACCTGAGCCAATGGTGCCCTAGAGTTGGAGTGATTGTCGGAGGCTATTTGAAATGCCATTGAAAGCTTTTAACAGGTAGTGGAGTGCTTATATTCATGAACAGTTATGGCAATAATAACCTTACGGAACCTGGCGTGAAACATTGTTTGGGTAGTTACCATAGTAACAGTGCAAAACGAGTGTTGTAGTTCTCCATTTGGTTGCATTTTTTTTTTACAAATCTTATATCAACTCATTCTGTCTGTCTGTCTGGTAAAAAGTTTGTACACGTTATTTCTCTCACACCGATTCTCGGATCAAGTTGAAATTTTGCACAATTATTTCTTTTACCAGCCAACACAAGAATCAATACAATCTTAACCAATTAGTAAATTAACTATTAGTGATAAATTATTTTGTTTGGTATCTCAAACAAGGGAAAGAAATTGTTATTGATTGAAGTGGTGGTAACAGCTAAATTAGCCCCCTTTATAGGTCGTCGTCTGAGTCTTAGTGAACACAAACATGAAAAATAGGACGTGACTATTGAAACAATAGATAACTACACAACCTTCCGTGTTCAGAAAGTCTCCACAAGCAGAGTGGTTAACTATTGGTCTAGTTTTATTATTATTTTACTTAAACGACAGAACAGATCCGAATTAATTGATACAAGTACGCTTAATATAAGCTTTGTTTTTTAAAAAGTATTTTTAAACATATTTTCGTATTATTTTCGAAAACGCGCAATAAATTTGAATATTCCAGCAATCTACCAGTGTACTCCCAAGTAATACTTAGTTTTAGCTGGTTGAGAGCATACGTCTTATAGAGCTTAAACGCTTAATTCCAATGGTGGATCGAGATCGAAGCATTTAAATGAACGTGATTCTCGAGTTATGGTATGGTCTTAAAAGTTAGAACCACTGATCTATTTAATATTGGTGTAGGCCTACCTACTTTTCCACACAGGTGACCAAATATTTGCATCGAGTCGTGATGAAATGTTTTATTGATATACTAGGTACTTTATTCTTAAGTATGATGACCTGTTTTGGATCATGTTCTTTTTATATTTTTTAACTTACTAAAATCATTTTTATATTTCTAAAATTTCTTAAATTCCTAGATTGTTGAGCAAATGTGGCAATTATTAGTAATTCAGAAGCATGGGCGCCCGCAAGGGGTGCAAGGTCGAGCACGTACACCCCCCTGGGCTCTAAGTAGCCGAGCTCTAGCCACCATTTGCGCCTTGTAATCTATGAAATTTTAAAAAGTAGCAATTTAACCATCAGTGCTTCCATTTTTTATAGTACAGTTGCAAGGAGAAACCATTATTGTAATGAGCTAATCAGGAGTTGATGGCCGACCATAAAATTTACTTCTCGAGAGACGATCCTTTCCCTTTACAACTTGAGATGGAGTGACCTTTCCATTGCTGGGGGGAAACCTGGATAACAAATTTGAGAGTGCTGGGCTACCCACGCGTCCACAATCGCCTTTCTTCCATACCAGATCCAAAGGGATGGAGAACAATCGCAATTTGGGATCAGGTTGATGGAAAGCTTGCCGGAGAGCAGCGAATTTACCACTGTCCACCTGCTTGCCGGAGAGCAGCGAAGTTACCACTGTCCACCCGCTTGCCGGAGAGAAGCGAACTTACCACTGTCCACCCGCATGCCGGAGAGCAGCGAACTTACCACTGTCCACCTGCAAGCCGGAGAGAAGCGAGCTTACCACTGTCCACCTGCTTGCCGGAGAGAAGCGAGCCTACCACTGTCCACCTGCATG
Source organism: Biomphalaria glabrata (assembly GCF_947242115.1). Lineage (NCBI taxonomy): Eukaryota > Metazoa > Mollusca > Gastropoda > Planorbidae > Biomphalaria > Biomphalaria glabrata. The sequence goes on from NC_074718.1 coordinate 11,921,163, forward strand.
CCGGAGAGCAGCGAGCTTACCACTGTCCACCTGCATGCCGGAGAGCAGCGAGCTTACCACTGTCCACCTGCATGCCGGAGAGCAGCGAACTTACCACTGTCCACCTGCTTGCCGGAGAGCAGCGAACTTCCCACTGTCCACCTGCCTACAGGGCTCCAAAACAGGATTTTCTGTTAGGGTTCCTAAAACACTCAGTGTTGTGCATGATAAGCGTTCATCGCCAGCTTGTCCATCGCGACGAGAAGCAATTCTTCAATAAAGTTATTGAACGTTTCGATAGCCACATAGCCACAGCCAACGTTTGTAGTTTGTTTTTCGAGCGTAGGGAGGCGCGCACCACACGGATGGACATAACAACATTTACAGTAAATAATGTGTTCGCTTGTTTACTTTTTGTGTGTTCTGAAATAAACGTTTACTGCTTTAAATATCACATAAGGCAAAAATAAATAAATAAATAAGAAAGTTAAAGCTACGACTAAAGCCATAGGTCGCAACTCCCTGCAAAAAAAATCCTGCGGGCGCCCCTGCTCAAAGGGCCCTTTTGTAAGAGAATACTATAAAACCTTTAACAACTTTAAACGTGCCTTAGTGACATCCACGCGGAACTTTATCTTATAAATACCGACGTAATTTTAAAAAACAGATGATGATTACTGTGGTCCTACCGGCCCATTTGGGTACCGGCCCACCTGTATAAAGTAAACATTACTCGGCGGCGCTATTGTTTTAAATCCATCGTCGTCTATAGGTGAAACAAGAGCAACGTAAGATTTTAGATTTTAAATACGTGAGCACTACTGAGCAGTGTACTATAATATATCTTCCAGAACTCTGAGATTTAACATTTAACAAAAATAATATTCTTCGTTTTAATTCCCAGTAGTTGTCTAATTAGTGGATACTTTCTAAAATCAACTCACCCAACTCTCAAAAGCAACATGCCATGAAAAACACAGCTATGCATACAAGGTCATTTAATATAACCGTGCTGGACCATCTGCTGTTTACGATATATTTTTTTATATATTTGAAACACCTGGGACCTGACACAATTGACTCAGCTCTGTCATCGCGTGCTACAATGTGGTTATTGGCTCAGCACTGTCATCGCGTGCTACAATGTGGTTATTGGCTCAGCACTGTCATCGCGTGCTACAATGTGGTTGTTGGCTCATCACTGTCATCGCGTGCTACAATGTGGTTGTTGGCTCAGCACTGTCATCGCGTGCTACAATGTGGTTATTGGCTCAGCACTGTCATCGCGTGCTACAATGGGGTTGTTGGCTCAGCACTGTCATCGCGTGCTACAATGTGGTTGTTGGCTCAGCACTGTCATCGCGTGCTACAATGTGTTTGTTGGCTCAGCACTGTCATCGCGTGCTACAATGGGGTTGTTGGCTCAGCGCTGTCATCGCGTGCTACAATGTGCTTGTTGGCTCAGCACTGTCATCGCGTGCTACAATGTGGTTATTGGCTCAGCACTGTCATCGCGTGCTACAATGTGGTTGTTGGCTCATCACTGTCATCGCGTGCTACAATGTGGTTGTTGGCTCAGCACTGTCATCGCGTGCTACAATGGGGTTGTTGGCTCAGCACTGTCATCGCGTGCTACAATGGGGTTGTTGGCTCAGCACTGTCATCGCGTGCTACAATGGGGTTGTTGGCTCAGCACTGTCATCGCGTGCTACAATGGGGTTGTTGGCTCATCACTGTCATCGCGTGCTACAATGTGTTTGTTGGCTCAGCACTGTCATCGCGTGCTACAATGTGGTTGTTGGCTCATCACTGTCATCGCGTGCTACAATGTGGTTGTTGGCTCAGCACTGTCATCGCGTGCTACAATGTGGTTATTGGCTCAGCACTGTCATCGCGTGCTACAATGGGGTTGTTGGCTCAGCACTGTCATCGCGTGCTACAATGTGGTTGTTGGCTCAGCACTGTCATCGCGTGCTACAATGTGTTTGTTGGCTCAGCACTGTCATCGCGTGCTACAATGGGGTTGTTGGCTCAGCGCTGTCATCGCGTGCTACAATGTGCTTGTTGGCTCAGCACTGTCATCGCGTGCTACAATGGGGTGGTTGGCTCATCACTGTCATCGCGTGCTACAATGTGTTTGTTGGCTCATCACTGTCATCGCGTGCTACAATGTGGTTGTTGGCTCATCACTGTCATCGCGTGCTACAATGTGGTTGTTGGCTCAGCACTGTCATCGCGTGCTACAATGTGGTTGTTGGCTCATCACTGTCATCGCGTGCTACAATGTGGTTGTTGGCTCAGCACTGTCATCGCGTGCTTCAATGTGGTTGTTGGCTCATCACTGTCATCGCGTGCTACAATGGGGTTGTTGGCTTAGCACTGTCATCGCGTGCTACAATGGGGTTGTTGGCTCAGCACTGTCATCGCGTGCTACAATGTGGTTGTTGGCTCAGCACTGTCATCGCGTGCTACAATGTGGCTATTGGCTCAGCACTGTCATCGCGTGCTACAATGTGGTTGTTGGCTCATCACTGTCATCGCGTGCTACAATGTGTTTGTTGGCTCAGCACTGTCATCGCGTGCTACAATGGGGTTGTTGGCTCAGCACTGTCATCGCGTGCTACAATGGGGTTGTTGGCTCAGCACTGTCATCGCGTGCTACAATGGGGTTGTTGGCTCAGCACTGTCATCGCGTGCTACAATGGGGTTGTGGCTCATCACTGTCATCGCGTGCTACAATGTGTTTGTTGGCTCAGCACTGTCATCGCGTGCTACAATGTGGTTGTTGGCTCAGCACTGTCATCGCGTGCTACAATGTGGTTATTGGCTCATCACTGTCATCGCGTGCTACAATGTGGTTGTTGGCTCAGCACTGTCATCGCGTGCTACAATGTGTTTGTTGGCTCATCACTGTCATCGCGTGCTACAATGTGGTTGTTGGCTCATCACTGTCATCGCGTGCTACAATGTGTTTGTTGGCTCATCACTGTCATCGCGTGCTACAATGGGGTGGCTGGCTCATCACTGTCATCGCGTGCTACAATGTGTTTGTTGGCTCATCACTGTCATCGCGTGCTACAATGTGGTTGTTGGCTCATCACTGTCATCGCGTGCTACAATGTGGTTGTTGGCTCATCACTGTCATCGCGTGCTACAATGGGGTGGCTGGCTCATCACTGTCATCGCGTGCTACAATGTGTTTGTTGGCTCATCACTGTCATCGCGTGCTACAATGTGGTTGTTGGCTCATCACTGTCATCGCGTGCTACAATGTGGTTGTTGGCTCAGCACTGTCATCGCGTGCTTCAATGTGGTTGTTGGCTCAGCACTGTCATCGCGTGCTACAATGTGGTGGTTGGCTCATCACTGTCATCGCGTGCTACAATGGGGTTGTTGGCTCAGCACTGTCATCGCGTGCTACAATGGGGTTGTTGGCTCATCACTGTCATCGCGTGCTACAATGTGTTTGTTGGCTCAGCACTGTCATCGCGTCCTACAATGTGGTTGTTGGCTCAGCACTGTCATCGCGTGCTACAATGTGGTTATTGGCTCATCACTGTCATCGCGTGCTACAATGGGGTTGTTGGCTCAGCACTGTCATCGCGTGCTACAATGTGGTTGTTGGCTCAGCACTGTCATCGCGTGCTACAATGTGGTTGTTGGCTCAGCACTGTCATCGCGTGCTACAATGTGTTTGTTGGCTCATCACTGTCATCGCGTGCTACAATGGGGTGGTTGGCTCATCACTGTCATCGCGTGCTACAATGTGTTTGTTGGCTCATCACTGTCATCGCGTGCTACAATGTGGTTGTTGGCTCATCACTGTCATCGCGTGCTACAATGTGGTTGTTGGCTCAGCACTGTCATCGCGTGCTACAATGGGGTTGTTGGCTCAGCACTGTCATCGCGTGCTACAATGTGGTTGTTGGCTCAGCACTGTCATCGCGTGCTACAATGGGGTTGTTGGCTCATCACTGTCATCGCGTGCTACAATGGGGTTGTTGGCTCATCACTGTCATCGCGTGCTACAATGTGGTTGTTGGCTCATCACTGTCATCGCGTGCTACAATGGGGTTGTTGGCTCAGCACTGTCATCGCGTGCTTCAATGTGGTTGTTGGCTCAGCACTGTCATCGCGTGCTACAATGTGGTTGTTGGCTCATCACTGTCATCGCGTGCTACAATGGGGTTGTTGGCTCAGCACTGTCATCGCGTGCTACAATGTGGTTGTTGGCTCATCACTGTCATAGCGTGCTACAATGTGGTTGTTGGCTCAGCACTGTCATCGCGTGCTTCAATATGGTTGTTGGCTCAGCACTGTCATCGCGTGCTACAATGTGGTTGTTGGCTCATCACTGTCATCGCGTGCTACAATGGGGTTGTTGGCTCATCACTGTCATCGCGTGCTACAAGTGGTTGTTGGCTCATCACTGTCATCGCGTGCTACAATGGGGTTGTTGGCTCATCACTGTCATCGCGTGCTACAATGTGGTTGTTGGCTCATCACTGTCATCGCGTGCTACAATGTGGTTGTTGGCTCAGCACTGTCATCGCGTGCTTCAATGTGGTTGTTGGCTCAGCACTGTCATCGCGTGCTACAATGTGGTTGTTGGCTCAGCACTGTCATCGCGTGCTACAATGTGGATACTAGATACCTCACACAGCCTTTGGACTGCGTCTGGTGATTACAGATTTGTGACTGAATTGTGTATCAAGGACTGGCCTCTTAAGTCACATGAGAAGTTGCAAATGGAAAATATAGTCCATCAAGACATAAAATACCATAGAAAGGAAGAAATAAATATAATTAGATATGATCAAAATAGACTGAAGGTTGCTTGCGAAAAGACATTTTTCCCTGTTCAAAACAGACGATGTATTTTAGTTTTTTTACCTGATTAGGAATGACAAGAAAGTTGTACAGGTGCTACAACTGGTGAGAGGCTACTCTGTCAACAGCTAGATTTAGTCTAGATGAATATTTTATATTAAACATTGTATATCTAAAAAAATAATAATTCTGGTGGGGTGGGAGACGTCCTGGCAAAAGTAGCGGGTCAAGGTCAACAGTAGGTCATTGGAGGCTCCAAAATGTGAAATAGTATAACAAAAACCGACGAAAACGCAATGAAATAAAACCCTCCCTTTTCTGTATCTAAATCAACGAATAAGTCAGCTCCAATAGCGCGAATAACGTTTCAAAGACATTTCACTAAAAAACAATATGGTCTTCCAACGTATGTACTTTAACAATTAGGTCTAAACATTTGTGGATAAACTTTGATTCATAGGAGAGACCCAGGGCTAGACTAGTAGACCTAGAGTCGTCGAGTTTGAGATGTGATACATTCAGTGATGCCCAACCTTATTTGGCCTGCGGGCCATTTTAATTTTTGGCATTCGTGTCGAGGGCCATATCACAAAAACGAAAAAAAAAGCAATAAGCTATTTTTAATAGTTTTATCTGTGAACCAACTTACATAAATTAATGTGATGCATGAAGTTTATCTAAAACTTTCTTCTGAATATCTGGCTGCATAGATGAAACATTAAGTCGGACCACTGAATGTAGATGTTAATCAGTGAGGCGATTATGTAACATGGTTATCGCCCATTTCATCACTGAAAAAGTTTGTTCACACACATCAGTGGCTTGTAAATATTGTGATCATTGTTAACGCTCGTTTTCGAAGATTTGAAAAGTTTCTAGAAGTCAAAAGTCTGCATCACTTGAAATTTGTCAAGCAGAGATGTCTGACTTTGTAAGTCAATCAGTTCCAGTTGTAGATCTGTCGGAGCACTTGACACAACGGCAGCAAACGGATTTTCAAAAAGACGGATTTTATTTTTTAAATTATAAAAATCCACAAAACTTTCACTGAAATTATCCATCAAGAGCCTCAGAAGTTGGATCATTCTTTCTTTCCGCCTGTTGAATGAAAAGTATTGGTTTTGTTTGGAAAGCGCTTATGTCTGCATACTTATGTGAAATCAATTTGTCTTTCCTTTATAGTTTGGTGTTGAGTTCATTTAGATGTGATGTGATGTCGCATAAAAATAGCCAAATCCCACAACCATGAGGGGTCGTCGATAGTGGCACTTGTTTTGATATTTCCGTAATAAATATTTCAATTTCGTGTCTCAAATCAAAAACATGTTTAAATACCTTTCATCGGCCTAACCAGCTCCCAACTTCACTGTGAAATAGAACGTTTTCATATTTAGACTCTATTTCAGTCAGAAAATTTTTGAAAGTTCTGTGATTCAACGCTTTTGTGATTTTATGAAATGTACAGTGTTAAACACAATCATCATCACATAGTCCAGATTCAAAATCTTTCCACAGAGCAAGGTCCTCTATGATGGTTGACACTTCTTTGAACAGGTCTTCTCCAGCTGTAGTCCCATGCATGCTCCTCATAGCTGCAACTCTTCTGTTATATCAGAATTGCAGTTTGTATTGCAAATAAATAGCAAGAGTTGCGCGGTATCAGTTATGTCAGTGGACACGTCATCGGCAATAGAAAACATTACGAATTCAGCTGCTTTGTCTTTTAATTGTGAATGGAGATTTTCATCCATATCTTCCACTCGCCTTGTAATTGTCATGCAAGAAATGTTGACAACTTCTACTGCATTCTTTTCAGGACACATTTCTTCCAACCTTGCTAACAAGCACTTTTTTACACCTTCGTCATCGGAAAAGTTTTCATTGCTCTATTTAAAATGTGAGCAACTCTGTAGCTGGCCCTTATCGCCAACTCATTTTCTTGTCTGTTTTTGTTAAATATTCTCGTCAATCCCCCAATCTCTAGACGTAACTTGACAATGTTGTCTTCGCAGCTCAAACCAAGAATGTCACCATATGTGTTTATGTGTTTGTTTCGTAATGCCTTTTAATGGTATGTTCTTTAAAAACAGCCACACTTTCTTTACAAATCAAACATGTTGGCACACTATCCTACTCCACCAAAAAAAGTAAAGATCTGTCCAACTTTTCCTGAAAGTTTCTACATTCAGAGTCCACTTTTCGTTTCTCTCCCATTTCATTAAATCACAAACATTAAACACTGACGGTACCAATCGCTTTGACATCAAAATGAAGCATCAATGATGCTCTGTGTTGTTGCACACACAAGGTGTCAAGGACACGGCTAGCTCAAGACAGTAGCGGAATTTTCCAAAAATTAAAAATAGCTGTCAAGTCTTATTGTTATTGAAAAAAAATAACACTTGTGTTCTTACAATTAAAAAAAAATATTTACTATGAATATTAGAATACCAAACATAAAGATGGAAATCTTCAAAGAATGAGAATATTTTTTCAATATTCTAATTTAAAATTACTTTTTTTTTTACATTTTGTTCCAATGTTTTGGCGGGCCGGATAGAATCGCGTCGCGGGCCGGATCTGGCCCGCGGGCCGTAGTTTGGGCATCGCTGTGATACACATTTCCCAATTTTTTATCTAAAAAAAATAATTTACTTTGAATCCTGTGCGAGGTCCTTACCAATCGGAGGTAAAATGTTTTACATGTTTCGGATGTTCCTTCAGAGTTCAAGATAATTTACTTCCTAGTCCAAATCTCCCGCAATAGCGATTGTACATAGCGATTGTATAAAGCAGTACGACGGGGGATGGGAGCGGGCAGGGCTTGAACCCGAAACCATCGATAAGTCTGAACGACAGTCCAGCACGCAAGCCGCACGACCAGGCAGCCATCCTGCGGCTGCCCAGTTTGCCTATGCCTAAGGCCGGCCCTGAATCTAATAAATTTATTTTTCAGGCGTGTCTTTTTTTATTGTAATTATCAATACATGTTTGAATATTAACGAAATAAGTGGACATAAAAATAAAATAGAATTAGAATTTTTGAAGTAAACACGATGTTTCATCTTCTAGTAAGGACATTTTAAAATGTATTACCGTTTGAGCCGTTTAAACAATATCGACTAAAAATTAAATTATTTGAAAAAGACGTCTCACAAAGTCTCCACTAACGTGATTTTCTGCACATTTTTTTGTCGAAATTCTCCCAACTGTACATTTGTATTGTGACGACAACGAAAACAAAAAAAAAGGTCCAGGAGAAGATGTCTGACTTAACACAAAGATTTTTTACTTAACACAAAGATGTCTTACTTAGCATAAAAATGTCTTAATTAGCACAAAGATAAACTCACGACGATCATGCCTATTACAGACGTACCAGGAATGTTCCTCGCATAATATAATTAGCTAGCGCTGCCTCCTTATTTCTTAGGCTTAATAAAAACCTGATGAATTGTGCGGTCTTGTTTCAAGAAGACACTCCATTGTCGGCCGCCCCTCCAGCTATAAATACATTTTTTGACATGCATCGTTGACACCAGTGGAAAGAGTTTCTCTAGCTCAGAACGTAGGAAAACGCTAAGCGTCTGGGCTTCGCCCCGGACCCTACAGAGGGAGCTAACAGCGCTCCTCCTAACCCCCTTGCTGAAATTAGGGAAAACCTGGTGCATCTGCATTCAGTAACACCTTTCTCTAGTATGCAATTAACTTAAAATACCGGTATAATATAAACTTTGTCTCTCTCTAAAACCTGAAGATTGGGTTATAACGAGAGATAGAGTTTTACGTTTCTGTTCATGTTCATTACATTCTTAAAACCCTTCCAGACCCCACTGTGGGAGTCTACAGAGCTTCTTCATGGCTGGCTGGCTAAGAGTGGCGAAGACCTTTTTTTTTCCATTAGTTTGAGAGACTTTGAGCTCAAAGATACGTAATAATTTTCAGACCAACTTTCCACTCTAGTTCATCTTTTGCGCAAACATACAAGTATGTGAGGATCTCAATGCACATTCTCTTCAAATTTTATTTTGTGAGAGGCTTGTTTCACATTTAAATCTATAGAGACTTGACTTCTCTCTCGTCCACCGTGCTTTGATCAGCCCAAAACACTGTTTCATCGTCAGGAATGCACACAAACAAAATAATCATCTATCTAGATATTGAGGAGCTGTGAGTAACAAGTTTCTCTTTAACAGCCTTGAAAATACGAACACCTGTTTTATGAAAGTTTGTCATCTTTCTGCTTGTCGTGAGTTAGTTTGAGTGTTTAAAAAAGATGTGAAGAAATCCATTCGTTTCATGCAACGCAATAAACAACTGAAAACCAAAGCCGAACACACTTTAGACCATTAGATGCTTAAAATGAGGACATTTGCCATCCTTTCACCCGACGACTAATAACCCTAGGCAAGGGTTTATAGTACTACTGTACAATAACTGAACTAGAGTGCAGGGCTCGTAAAGAACTTCTTTCAGAGAACAGGACCAGGAAAAAGAAGGGACTGACCGAGAAAACGATTGGAAGACAACATAAAAGAATGGATATGTTTTTCATTGATAGAAATGTATCCAAAGCAAAGACAGAGAAGAATGGAGAAAGACGGTCTACAGATCTTGTGTGGTGCACCAACTAATCAAAAGACTAAGAGATAGGTGAAGGCGAAGGAACTAAACTGCTTTGACGGGAACGGTTTTTTAATGTTCCAGGTTTAAATAACAAAATAACAACAAATTATTACATAGACTATTAACTTCGGTTTATTACAGCTTCCAGATGCCTTCTTCATAACAGCTTTGGACATCCCTTAAGAAGCCCCTGCTGTTTAGATCTACGATATGAATCCAATAGTTTGAACTCATGTGACTCAGTCTTACTGGTACAACTTCAAGTCTGCGTTTTTCTTAGCGAAGTTTCTAACAAAATGAATCGTTTTGTATTAAATTTCTGGGAGGTGTCGGTCAACGTGCTTTGTCAACATCCGTTGAGCTCAGACCAAAAGGACGAATACCTCAGCAATCAGGAAAACAGTTTCAGAAATATATTTAAAAACACAAAACATTACAAACACAAACAATAATATGAAAAGACCACAAACTCTTCATCTTTATTCAACCAGTAGAAACATCTCTGAAAAATTCTGAAAAAAATGCCGTGGAACGGATCAATTTATTTGAATCTATCATAGTACGCCATTACTGACTCCATTAGTGTGCACCTCTAAACACTCCACTAGAGTGCACCTCTAAACACTCCACTAGAGTGCACCTCTAAACAAGCAGTTGGCTTCACAGTTGCATCGGCTGAAATGAAACATAAATGTAAACATATCCTAAGTTTGAATACAGTAACAACATAGTCCTGTTATTACATTCTTTAAAACAGTGATGCTCAAACTATGTACCCCAGGACCATATTCGGTGCTATCTAACCCTACAAAAATGTGCCCGTTGACAGAGTATAAAATTTAAGTCAAATCAATAATGCTGTAAAGAGAGAGAGAGAGCGTTTGGTTTAGAAAATATTGATGTGTTTTACAGAAAAATAAGGAAAAGGGCAATAAAGTGACTCTATAGAGATAGCTTTGGTGGTCATGAATTAATATTTCGACACATCTGCTAATTATTCAATTTTCTCAAAGCTTTATTTGTTTATTTTATTTTGCATATTTATAATACTTAAAATTAACAAATGTTGTTCATCCGTCGACTCAAACATTTCGCCTATGTTAACTTTTAATTGAGTAATTGTAAATTATAGTAAAATCCTAATTAATAATAAAAGAGTCGGAGATCTAAACAAATGTCATTTTAAAACTTTTTATCCGATCCGACTAAGTAGATATATTGTAAAAACGTGCAAGTCCTCACCACATTGTTTTGTTGTCTTCTGTAGTGTATAAACATTTTAACAACAGAATGTTTTTTTAAAAAAGGAGATGAAGTCTAAACAAAAAAATAACATTAAATCATTGGCCTCCTTCAGTCGTGAAACGACTATGGTTCATCTCGAACACTTTTTCATGTGGCTGTGGAGCCCTGTTTTGGAGAGACACTTCCATCCACATATACTGCATGTCAATCTGGCTTTCGCTTTGGTGGTAGAGGAGCCGGTCATTTTCCGTGTGGCACGCCTTTCTTCAAGAATCGAGGCCCATGTTTTCTCACTTTCTATAGCTCTCTTGAACATTGAACATCAAGAACATTAAATATTAAGCAAGCAAATGAAACATAGTATGTTACATAGGTCTCGTGCTTGTGTTATTACAACGAAAAACGAAACCGAATTGGAGAGCAGGTTTATAACAAAGATCTAGAAGCTAGAGAGATGTCTACATTGATCATGGAATAGTTTTCTTCTCTAACCAATGCTTAGTATCTGGTTCATAGTTCTTAAAGAAAGTTAACACCATTATATTTATACAGTACATCTTTATCCAGGCTTTATTTAAAATTGCTATGAATATTGAAATTTGATAGGAAAACAAAACGAGATAATAGACCCCTTTTTGGCGATGCAGTTTTGACAAAAATCCCGTTACTGTATGAAGTCCAAGCCGCGCCATTTTTTTCTTCTTTAATGAGAGCACTGAAGACATACCAAAAGTTTATCAAATTAGCTTTTTTTCAGTTATCTCCGATGTGGGAATACTCAAAAGAAATAAAAATTAGAGAGTCATTTATAGGTTTTCATATCTGTGAGAATCTGAGGTCTGCAGAATTGGCTGAACAAATGCTCCATGTAATAAATAATCCCCATTTATTCTTGAATAAACTGTGAGGCTAAATCTATACTGGTGTTTTTAATATGAGGGGATAGTAAATGGCCTTCGGGTATTGCTCATTGTGCTAACCACAACTTAAACTTGGTCTTAAATGATTCCGTCAGCTGTGATAAAGACGTTGCAGATTTCTACAACTTGGTTCAAAGTATGTATTTGTTTTTTTGCTCACAACATCTCAAGATGGGCGCGTCTTAAACACAATAGGGTGAGCTTAGGACACTCAGAAACTGTTGCCCACAAGGTGGTCCTCAAGGAATGATTCTCTAACACCAATGAGATTCAGATATTTTGATGTCCTAAAGCTGTTAACACAAATTACTTTGTGTCCCTCAAAGGAAAAAAGAATGCCTGGAAACTGCAGCACTTAGAGGAAAATTAGAAACATTCGATAATATAATTGTATTTCTTTTTTAGTACACAATGGTATAGGGCAGTCAGAGTTGTGTAAAATGTTTGAAAGTGAGCTGCAAGACCTACATACAGCAGAAAGTCAACTGAAGAAGATCTAGATTGAAGTAAATCATTAGAGAAATGACTTTTAGAGAGTAATAAAGGAGGCTTCTGAAATAGCTCGATCTTGAGCTGTTGACGTTGTAAGGAGATGAGATGAGCCTACCACTAATTACTGAGAAGTAGTGTGAAGAAATAATTCAAGATTTAAGAGAAGACTTTCAAAATCAACTTTCAATATCAACGTTTTCTACAGAACTTTCAATATCATTGTTTCACAGTTACTTGACAGATTTCATGGACATGGAACAATTGTCATCATGTTTGATGCCCAGTTTCATTTCAAGTGCAATCGACAATAATGACAAAAACAAATAATATATGATGCCACCAGTCTCCTAGTCGTATTTGACCCAGATGATTTTGCCATAGGATATTGTCCAGGGAAGCAATCCTTTAAAGAAGTCTTTCATAACGACATATCAAGTCTGTCCGAGATTTGCTATTTTCTTTAAAATCATAAACGGCTACATTTTGTTTTTATCATAGACAATAACATTTGATCATAAAGTTTTCCAAACATTTTCACAGCATGCATCTTATTTCTCCCCTTGTATCAATTTGTTTAGTTTTGAGTCATTTTCGAAATTTGGTTTGCTTTACTTTGTGTTCTTTCCAAAGAGCGAGAAACAGCCAAAAGTTTAGAAATAGATACACTGGTTACTGACTTTACTATTTGAAGACCAGAAGAATGTTCCATGTATTTACTGTTAAATGATGGAAGTAGAATTAGATTATAGTTTGTATTGATATTTCAAAGTTTTCAACTAGAAGTGTAGATATAAATGTGTAGAATAGAATGTTGAACTCATAAAACATTTCTTTAGTCATTTGAAACACTTTTAAGTCGTTTAATTCTGTTAAGACATTGTATAAACATTAACTTTGAAGACACTATTACTTGTTGGAATCTATTACTATTACTTAACTGAATCAAACGTAATGACATTGTTACTTATTACTTATACAAAAAGGTACACCACTTGTATTGGAATGTCCTTTGGTAAATCTACCGATACATATTTAAATTACATAATTGTTTTGTCTCACTTTACATTCATCTTATTGGGTTGTGTGAGTGGGGGGCACCAACATAATCTTGAACACGGGCCCACGGGTACCTTGCTACGCCACTGTGTGAGTACGCGAATATGTGTGTGTGTGTGTGATTGAATATGTCTGTGAGTGTTTGTTTTTATGACTATGTAAGTTTAAGTTGAGTATGTGTGCGTATGAGTTTGATTATGAATGAAACAATGTGTAGATTTGTTTGCTTTTAGTGGCAAGACTTACGTGTCTTTTTGCAACGCTTACATCAACTCATTCTGTCTGTCTGTCTGTCTGTCATGTACAAAGTTTGTGCAAGTTATTTCTCCCACACTCAGTCTCAGATCAAGCTGAAATTTTGCACAATTATTTGTGATGTGACTCCTTCCTGTACCTAGTCCAAAGGTCCAGCAGGGCACCATTATCCCCATAACGGCCAGTCGTGGACCGGGAGCCCTTCACCTCAAGTCCTTTCAGAAGGTTCCACAAAGGCAGCGCCCATTACTACGATTGGGTCTGGGGCCCGCTGGCTAACCATGGGTACTTTCTTCATATTCCTTCCTGCACCAGACGGCCCCAGTTAAATTGCAGAAATGACTTCACTTAGTGTGTACAGCGTATATTTAAAAGTAACCTGACTACTCAATCCCAGTTGCGACCTGCATATTTTGACACATCTAATGCAGACAAATCGATGTGCAATCAGAACTATATTTAATGCTGATTTAATCGATCAACAAATGTCTGTATGCAACTATAAATGACTAGACTTTATTGTACAGTAATACTATTCACTAATATATTTCAAATAGTGAATATATATCTACATATTAAAGGAAGAAATAACAATTAAACAAAAACAAAACAAACATAATTTTTCTAATAGAGCACTTTTACATTATTTACTTATTGTTATTGTTATTATTATTATTATTATTTAAAAATGTAACTCCTTAAAATTAAATAAAACGCTGCAATGACAATTTTAGAGTTACTTTCCCTCAATAAATTTGCACAACACAGTACTAAAATTTACATCCCTTTGTTATAATAGAGAACAATAGATACACAATGATAGAAGTCAAATAATGTCATTTCAAACATTTACATTCTTACAGTCAGCACATTTTTGTTTCCTGAACAAAAGCCCGTTTGGGCTCCTATTGGTTGTGGTCAGGGTCTCAATGAGCCCCTTTCGCGCCATGGTTGCTACGCCCCTGTTTTTTCTATTCCTAATTTTGTCGTGGGCTAAACACCTAGAAGTTTTTTGTTGAACACTTACTGGCAGACCTGCGTGGCGTCACATTTCAGGAAATCACAGGGATTCACCAAACATACCTCTCCATTTGGCACACACATGATAGCGGCCCCTGGTGAATGAGATGAAAGTTATGGTATGGTTCAAGACATAAGGACATAGAAACACATTTCGTAGAATTTTCTTAGTTTTTGCTCATATAGCGGATACATTACCAGGCACATCACTTCATTGTCTAAATGTTATTGAGTTTGTGTCTACATTTATATGTGTAGGTCAGCAGCCTTCAAAGTGCTGTGGAGAAAGTAATGAAGAACTGCTGGCTGGACAACGTGAACTAATGGACTGACCTTTTTCTTGAAACTCTGTAATGTGGGATCGCGGCTGAGTGACACAAACCACGTGGCTACATATCAATGGACAGGCCGGCCTTGGATAATGGGAGGCCCTAGCAAAGTGCATTTGGTGGCCCAAGCGATATTTTAAAAATTAAAAAGAAAGAGCGAAAGAAATAAAATTATGCAATTTGTTAAAAACATATATGTCTTTATCTAAATTGACAAATAACTGAAATTCATATATCACAATTTCCATTGTGAACATTAGAGTAGATAAGTAAACATAGAGACACAATGCTCTACTATGATGGAAATCTTATTTAATTTTCGCACATTTTTCTCTATTTTTTAATTAGTCTTGTGCAAAACCCCCACCAAATGGAGGTCCTAGGCAGCCTCCTACTTTGCCTATGTCAAAGGCCGGCCCTGCAAGGGGGCTCGAGTTCAAACCCCCGACTCGAGTGTGTTTGCTGAGTGCCTAAAGGCAGCAGGTAAACCTTTCCCCTGATACCCTCTCCTTCTACATGTCCGCAATAAAGATTTGATTATTGCCAAAATAAAGACAGCTGCTGACTGGAAAGAGTGGATGTACGATGATGATAATTATGATAATAATGATGTGGATAATGATGATCATAATGATGAATGGGATGATGATGATGAGGAGGAGGAGGAGAAGGAGGAGGAGGAGAAGGAGGAGGAGGAGGAGGAGGAGAAGGAGGAGGAAGAGAAGGAGGAGGAGGAGAATGAGGAGAAGAAGGAGGAGAAGGGGGAGGAGAAGGAGAAGGAAGAGAAGGAGGAGGAGGAGGAGAATGAGGAGGAGAATGAGGAGAAGGGGAGGAGAAGGAGGAGGAGAAGAGGGAGGAGGAGGAGGAGGAGAAGGAGAATGAGGAGAAGGAGAAGGAGGAGGAGAATGAGGAGAAGGAGAATGAGGAGGAGAAGGAGGAGAAGGAGGAGGAGGAGAAGGAGGAGGAGAATGAGGAGAAGGAGAAGGAGGAGGAGAAGGAGGAGAAGGAGGAGGAGGAGAAGGAGGAGGAGAATGAGGAGAAGGAGAATGAGGAGGAGAAGGAGGAGGAGGAGGAGAAGGAGGAGGAGAATGAGGAGAAGGAGGAGGAGAAGGAGGAGAAGGAGGAGGAGGAGAAGGAGGAGGAGAAGGAGGAGGAGGAGGAGGAGAAGGAGGAGGAGAAGAAGGAGGAGGAGGATGTGTGTGTCTTTGGTTGTCTGTTTGAGTGAAGCCTTTGATGCGATATTCTTTCAGATATGAAGACTCGCCCAAACTTTTTGCAGGACGGCAGGTGAAGGAAGCACACAGGTTTCGAACCAAAAAACATCGTGATGACAGACCAAAGCGCCAGAGAAGAAAAGCAAGGCCAATGACACTAGCTCCAGCCGGAATAACCTGCCCAGTGTGCAGCCGAACATTCCGGGCTCACATAGGTCTCACCAGCCAGTGAATACCCCTCAGCCCCCTGGATGACAAAAGTGGTCATCATCGAACCACGAACAATAAATAGCAGTGCTAATGACAGATCTAGATCTAGTTCCAAGCAGTACATTTCTTCTTACCGTATGCTGTTCCTAGAAATAAAACAGCCACTAGCAAAAGAAATAGAGTAGTTTTCATTCTCAGTTGTTCAAATATCAGTTTTTCTTTACAATCACAGAGTAGTGTGTTGAAAAAACTTTATATTTTGAAATATTTAAAAGAAGAAAAAAAGCATTAAAAGTAGTTCAACAGATGGTGAATAATCACGAACTTCACATAAGATAAGGCGTGTACGTTGTTTTTTGAAACAATATCTTATAGCCTACATAAAAAATAATGCCATCATTACATGATAATGAGCCTGGTCCAAAAAGGTCAATTTATAGGTTGGGATGAAGTGATGGAACCATTTTGTTTACTGTGTACTTGCATCAACAGTTTGTGTGTAGAAACATCAACATAGCCAGGTCCGTCCTCAGTCATAGGCAAACTAGGCAGCCGCCTATGGCTTCCAATTGGTAGGGGCCTCTCGCAGGACTCAAAAACATTTTTTTTAAGAGAACAGATAACTAAATTGTTTATGGTTGGAGTACACTAGCCTGACTAGGTTTGAAATAAATTGCGTAATTTTATTTTTTTCGCTGTTTATTTTGTATTTTTCTATTTCATTTGGGGCCAGCCAAATTCACTTCGCCTAGGTGACCTCCAATTATCTAAGGATTGGAAGATAACATAAAAGAATGGACATGTTTTTCATTGAAAGAAATTCTATCCAAGGCAAAGACAGAGAGAGAGAGGAATGGAGAAAGACGGTCAACAGATCTTGTGTGGTGCACCAACGATTCAAAAGACCAAGAGATAGGTGAAGGGGAAGGAACTGACCTGCCTTGACGGAACGGTTTTTCAATGTTCCAGGTTCCCTAACTTGGTTGTATACTGACATCAGTTTTGGTAACAGTTGATTTCTCCAACTGGGTGGATTTTGTAATGTTAAACAAAACACACATTTTTACCTCCTCAGCACAAGCATTTGAAGACCTAAAATTTAAAGAAATGCCAACAAAAAAAGAATCGTAAATCTACACTCATTTTTCAACATCTTTCCTGAATTGGCTGATATGAAAGTTACACACAATGCTTCCTTGATCTTTGAGCTCACAAGAATATGTCTTGTTCATTTCACAACGCTTATTTTGGCTCCGTTCGTCTGTCTGTCTGTCTGGGTGGATTCTTCTACATTTTCTTCTCCCACTTCCCATTCTCGTGTCAAGTTGAAATTTCGCATAATTTTCATTGTCATCGCACGAATCAATAAAAAAAATTAACCAATATTAATCAATAAGTAATAAATACTATTTTTGTATATAGAAAAAGGGGGTAAAAACCTTCAATATTGAGAGATATTGCAGCGATTGAACAGGGCTATCCCTTTAACAGCTTTAAGCTTTGTTTTGAAAAGTTTTTTTTTTGTCATTATACCCATTAACAATCCGCACATGTATATTCAAGTTGCAAGGATTAGTTGTATACCTGGTTAATTTTTTTTATTATCGTACTTATTCAAGAGCAAACATGGTGGACGTCTACATGGACCGGAAGTGAAGACAATTAATCAAGGAAATGTTTGATATTTTTTCGCTAAGGAGTTCTAGTGTTATCCTGTACAAATATCCATACAAATAAAACAATTATTTAAAAAAAAAAAACATCTTACAAGGTATCAAAGTCAATAAAACTTGTATTGATAGCTGAATAAAAACAAACATCTTATAACATGTGAAATCTTCTATACAACATTAAAAGTAACTTACAAAATATTGGATGGTAAAAGTGTGAACAATGCTAAAGGATATAGGCAAGTTATGGACAACAGGTAACGATACTTTAACATTAGAGTTATTGCACCTGAATTTTTAAACAATATTTCATGTATTAGATTTACATTATCATAAAACACAATATCAAGTTAGTAAAAACAAATGCACAGATATACATAATACACACACCGAGCTTTTCTTAAATTTCTCCACAACCTGAAAGCGAAGATAACCCAAGACCATTTGTAGTAACTGTCGGTTTAATTATCTCGCCATGACGATATAAACATGTCACGAACCGGATGTGCTAAAATTAAGTAGGAGGTTGGCCAAGAATCACTACAGAAGTCGCAGTAAACAATTAGAACTTTCTCTCTCTCTCTCTCTCTCTCTCTCTCTCCACCTCTCTCTCTTTCTCCCCCCCCCTCTCTCTCTCTCTATCTCCTTTTTCCCATTCCTACGACTAGAGACACCAATAACATGTACATTTCGTTCAATGCAAACGCTCTTGGAAAGCTCAAAGGAAGACTTCTAACAAAATAAATATTCTGCAATTATGAAGATAAATCTCATGAAAACTTGTCAATAAAAGAAAAATACAATAAATGAGAAACATTGTTTAAAACATCGGTCCTTCCCGATTCCTTAAATTAGTAAAATAAACATCAATTATTCAGAGGTGTATGAATACGCACTTTTGTAACCCTGATGAACCCTGATGAACCCTGATGAACCCCGATTAAACAGAAATACAGTTTAGCAGTATGGTTCCAGAAGGTCATCTGGCGCAGGTACCAAGACACGATTCTTTATATCTTTGCCTGCGATACTTTATCTACCAGTGAGATTACCAGATGTCTTTTGAAACAAAAGTCCGTAACTCTGACAACGAGTCAGCGGTGTGGTGTATCCAGCGTCCTCCCTATATTATCCCACCTTTGACTATATTATCACATATTTGGCTATATTATCCAACATTAGACTATATTATCCTACATTTCACTATATTATCGTACCTTTAATTATATTATCCTATATTTGACTATATTATCCTACATTTGACTATAAATTCCTAACTTTGATTATGGTATCCTACCTTCGACTATATTATCCTGCATTTGATTATATTATCCTACACTTGACAATATTATCATACATTTGACTATATTATCCTACATTTGACTATATTATCCTACCTTTGACTATATTTTCCTACCTTTGATTATGTTATTCTACCTTTGACTATATAATCCTACATTTGACTATATCCTATATAAGAAAGTAATATATTTTTTTAGTCAGAGTTTGCAATGACACTTCTTAGTAAGGGAGTTCTGACTGTATTTTCACATCCTATGAGATTTAGTTCAACAAATGTTAAGTATATATTTATAGAGTATTAACAAAAAAGAAATATGTAACATTTTATTTATAGAATACTTAACAAATAAAAGAAATACTTAAAAATACATTACTAACTTCAAAATGAATAATCTACATGAAAATTAATGACCTAATTAAAAGTGAATGACCTACTTAAAAACGAATATCCTACTTGAAAATGAATGGCCTACTTTAAAGTGGTCAAGTTTTAAATGAATATAAAAAAAAAGTAAAGTTCACCTTTCAGACCTTGCGATCTATAGGACAGGCGGTAGAAAAGTAAAATGAATAACCTTACAAAAAATGATTGACCTAGTTTAAATTTAATAGTCTGCTTTAAATTTTTGACCTACATTAAAAATTAAGAACCATTGTTAAATTAATGTCAGTTTAAATATCTATACTATAAAGTATAACGTAAGGCGTATGTATGTATGTATGTATGTATGTGACGAATAGAAATAAAAACCGCTTGACCAATCTTGATAAAACTTGTCAGGAATGTTCCTTGGGTACTAACTTAGACCGTAGTGTATGTATTGTAGCCCTAAAACAAACTTAAGACCCTAAAAAAAAAATAAAGTTGTCCGACACTATTAAAGCTGTAGTATTTATGGATCTAGGCCATGTTTACAATGTTGACATGAGAAAAGATCGAAAGGATTAACCTTCAAATTTGTGTTTCAAAACCATTTTTTACATATATATATATATATATATATATATATATATATACATATATTATATCTGTGACTACAGATTTCCTGACGAACATTCTTTCATTAGAGAATACCGTAATGTTACACATCTTTCCATCCCTAGATCTAAAACTCTAATTCAACTCTAAGATGATAAAACTTTTCTTTGCACAGATAGTTTTATACTTTAACACATGAACATACTAATTATATTCCATTCATTTCATATTTTGATCAAATCAACATTCAAATTTGGTTTTCTAAAGCATTTTTAATACATTCGACTCATTCGTTTGCGAAAGCTGCGAAGCCGAGTTGAGATAGGCCTAGATCTATATTCATTCATGAATCGCGTACTAAATATTATTTCGTTTAATTGTTCACTTTATAATCCCATTCATTTAACAAAGCTGTCGCTCTTTTCGTTTTTAATAGATAAGAATGTATCGACTTCGGGTAAACCCATTTTCGCAAAACTAATTTTATTTTCGTAGCGAAAGAGAAAAAACTTGAAAGGATCATTAGCTATGTTTAACATACATGTAAATGCAATCCACAAGGTTAGTAAACACAAACTTAGACCCGCAGGCCGCGGGTAATGTCAGGCTCGTATGACATATTTCAATGTGAATGGACAATTTTTTTTGGTTTGTTAATACAAATGCTAATGATCGTATATTTTAAAAGGCTTTTTTTTTTCTTTTTGCATAATACTTGTGAGCAGTGTTTCTCAAACTTTTTCTTTAACGGAACACTTTGCATATTCTAAGCATTTAGCGGTACACTTTATTTTTATTCAGTGAAATTAATTCACATGTTGGACTACTAGTTAATTATTCCAGTAGTTTGTGGAAAAACCTATTCAGGCCTCTCGGAACACTAGGGTTCCTCGGAACACAGTTTGGGAAACACTGCCTTAGAGTAAAATGAAATTAAGCTCATTTCAGTGAATAGGGGGCATTTTTTATAACATGACAGGGCAACATCTTGCGCCCTTTCTTCAACTATGTGTGAAGTGGCGCTTTGGGTTATGCATTTGTTGAAATATTTATTGTGGTATGAAATCAGCTCTTTTTGAGTGAGGCAATAGGTTTGACACAATTTTAACACAAGTTTAACAATTTGATAAGTAAACTCAAACAATACAGAAGCTGTTTTAGACATATATACATATATATTTTTATATATAGCCAACAGCATTCATCGTCAAAAGCTCATCTACAACAGCTCACTGTATACAGACATTCTTTAAACACGCCATCACTAAGTCGGACTACTGACTCAGATGAAGTTGAAAATTTTACACAATTATTTGTTGAGCTTAACAAGACATGAATCAAATAGAAAAAGGTTACAAGGATAGTTTGTGTGGAAACACAAACTCAAAATCGGCCCCCCGAAGTGGTCTACCCAGGAAGGTAAAAAGGCAGGTTTCAATATTTTCAGAAAGATCATCAGAATGAAATTCTATCAAAGACAAATGACAGAGAAGAATGTAGAAGGAAGGTTAACAGATCTTGTGTGGTGCCCCAGCGGTCCAGCAGACCAAAGGATAGGTGAAAGTAAATGTGAAGTTGGATGTGAACCTGGCCTAACTGATGTCTTATAATGAATATCTAATTGATCTAATTGTTTTGTAAAGGGTCATCAATCTCTTATTCAAATCCTCAAGAAAAAAAAAATTCCGTAAAAAAAATATATAT
This sequence comes from Biomphalaria glabrata, assembly GCF_947242115.1. Taxonomy (NCBI): domain Eukaryota; kingdom Metazoa; phylum Mollusca; class Gastropoda; family Planorbidae; genus Biomphalaria; species Biomphalaria glabrata. The sequence continues at coordinate 11,942,994 of NC_074718.1, forward strand.
ACAAAATTAGTTAGGTGTACCATTTCCACAGTCGCGCACTGCAGTTCACGCGATAATATGAAAAACTACTTATTAAATGTTGTTTTAAATTATGTCCAACTTATATGCATACTTTAACAAAGAGTTAATATTGACAGAACTACATAATGTAGCATTACAAATGTAACAAAAAATTTGTTTGACAAAAAATCTAAAACCATTTGCATAAGTATGTTACAATTATGGTATATTGTTGTTCCCCCTTCTAAAGGGTTTGTTACTATTAATTGTGAATACTTGTGAAAAAACTGCTTGCATAAAAGATTTATAAAAATTAGATTTTTTGCTTTCAGAAAAGAAAAATGTAGCCTTTACATCAGAACTTTGAATGGTCTAAAATATTATGGTGTCAGATTTTCACTATCTTTTCTAATTTACGAGATCTAAACGGGACGGACGGATAAACGGACAGACATTCCACACAAAACTAATAGCGTCTTTTCCCCTTTCGGAGGCCGCTAAAAAGTAACCAATAATTCGTTAATTATTGATAAATAATTATTTTGGTTGGTATATAAAAGATACATATATGCTACTTATTGAGAGATGTGGTTGTTATTGCATTTTGTTTACACGTTATTACTCCTGCTTCCCTTTCTCGGATCAATCTGAAATTAGCATAACTATTTATAGTCGGTGAGAATACACGAATCAATCGAAAAATTAACCAATTATGTATGTCACATACTAGTTTTAGAACCTCTGTGACAGTTGGTCAGTAATTGTAGTCAATTAAAATTGTTTTGCATAGAAAAAGACGGTAACATATTCCTGCAGTATTGTGATGTATGGCAATGGTTTTGTGGTTCTTACCGTTAGTTAACCTTTGTTTAATTTATTATCAATTATTTTTTTTTACAATCTGCTTGTTAATATAATATAATAATAATTCATCGATGTAACAAGTAGGAACCAACTTAGTTATAGCCTAATCAAGAGCAATGTATCTACCAACGTATAGCTCTGTATTGTTTATCGTTTCTGTTGGACTGTTTCATCCTCTTATAGAAAGGAAACTTCTTTTGTTATCTTATGCTTCCGGTGTTGTAGTAATTGTTGGATTGGATTACACTACAAACAAGCTTGCCATGTTTTGTTTTTTTTTACAATGTGAATCTGTATAATGCAAATATGAATTAAACATTAGGTTAATGAACGACTATGCTATTCATTAAGTGACTAAATACCAGTGTTAGTGAGATTGTATTTCCCAGAGAGAACTGAACGTATTGAATACACTTTCTGGATTGAACTCTCTTGATAGAGTGCAAGAACAATAAAACGTAGATCAAATCTAGTCAATAAGATTTATAGTCTGTCCACAATCACGTGGCTGACTCATTAGCCTGCAGAGCTTCTTTCACATTTATCACCTCGTGAATTCCCTGACCAAGGTGTTCATCTGTTTCCATCAAGTAGCCCTCTGAAGTATAATAGTTTAATAATGATTCCAAGGAGTCAAACAGGAGAGATTTATTCTCCTGGTCCAGGCTTAGTTTCCCATCTTCTTCAAAAATTTTTAATTGATTCACTTTTTGAGTTTTGGAAAGATATGCTAAAACTTGTTCACCTCCGCTGCGGGAGTTTCGAACAAAGTAGGTGCCGAATTGTCCCGTGGATAACAGTACTGAGTTGAGTTTGCTTCTGTTGGGATTTGGGTCAAGAATCAAGCAGGAATCAACCAATGATCTGATGGAGTCCTTCTTTGGCGGGGGGAACTCATAAGACCAGTAGAAGTCTGTAATGTTGACGTAATCACTATCTGGTGTGTCGTCATTGTCTCGTTCCGCATGATCTCCATTATCGTATTTGGGTTTATTTGTTGTGAGTTGCCTGGGCGGAGGTAGACGAGGAACAATTGGTGGGGAAGTGGATTCGCTGCTGGCAATGTTTTCTGTTTGTTCAGTTGTTGGTGGCGCTGGTTCAACTTTACGGGAGTCCTTCGGTATGCTGCCTACTGTGGTTAGGTGACTCTCTTCAGAGTTTGGAGGTGGCGGCGGAAGTCTTCTACGACAGCTGGGCGAAGGCGCTGGCAGGGTCGAGAATGTTTTTTCTGTTGACGATGACGGCTCTGACAAAGGCGTCCCTCCAAGAGCTGCAGTGGGTTTCGCTATGCGTGCAGGTATGGGCCCAGGTCCGTTGTCTGGTGTGGCTGGAACGCGCATTTGTGCGAGAGTTGGTGGAGTTGTGCCCGTTCTTCGAGGGGGTAAAGGTACAAGACCTTTTGGAACAGAAGATACTGAGGATGGACTCACTAGGTTAACCTTGGCAGTGCTTAAGGCTTTGCCTTGGTCTTCGTTGAGCTGCGCATCCTCTTGAGCGTGTCCAAGCTTTAGGTCGTGATACCTTTTGTTGTCTTTAGTTCCTTTTACAGTGTGACTCAGAAACTTAAACGGGGATTTGAGCAAGTCGTTAAGTCCGTTGAGTTTTCCAGGTGACAGCTCGGCCTGCTCGTCAATGTCCTCGTAGTAGTGGGATTCACTAAGTGCAGACTCACAACTCCGTTTATTTTTTATGGAGTGTATCTCATCATTCACAGCAGTCACCCATTCTTTCCTTTCCACGTCAGATAAACACGAAAAATAGAGAACTTTGGGAACCTCTGAATCTGAGTGTGTTGGGGCGCTCAGGCTCCACAGATTCTCCTTCTCAGCGTCCACCTGAACCCGACAATAATCCAACAGTGAAAACACATTTTTGGGCGCCTCCGAGTTCTCATTTTTATAACAGTAAAGGTAACCTTCTGACACTACTATGAATCTCACAGGCCAAACCTTTCGGTTTATTCCCAGATTTTTCTTTCTCAGAAGACCATATTTAGCGATTAAATTTGTCTGCCTTATAAAAGCCTGAGCTGGTAGATTCTTTACCTTGCACACAGTTTCGGCCATTGTGTTGGCCACTAGTAAGGCAAGACAATCTAGTGTCCACTAGTGGTATCTTTTCAGTTGTCTGGGTTTAACAAAGGAAGTTAAATCTTAATATGATTAGGAGTCTGTGACCTCTGTCACATTGGCAAACCAAGCTGAACACTGCCACAATAGTGGCAAGTCAGAATATGTTTAGCTGACTCCATGTCATATTGTTAATCACTAGCTTCAAATTAAAGAACGTCTAGGTTTTATCAATCCAATTTGAACCACTCCACATTCAATGGATCCAATTTGAAAAAACAACATAGATCTGTGTGGAAAAAACAAACTTGAAGAGTATCAGTGGTGTTCGCAGGCATCATTCATCTGATGAAGAAAACAAATTGGCAAAAATTAAAATGTAATATTTCGCTTCCACTAATTGAAAGCTAATATTTTAAGTTAATATTTTAAATTTGGCAATTAAATTCAGCTTCTTGTGTCTAGAGCTAATAAAATAGAAGTTGGCATGCATTGTATTTCTATATGCTGCCTACTAAGTGGATCAGGCTCATTTTGATCAAAGTAGCTCTCTTTTGTGTTACAATCGACTGCTCGTTAAGGTTAAGATTACAGTTGTATTTTTGACATTTGAAAACCGAAAGGAGGAAACCTGTTCTGCGTTATATCCGGTTGACCCAGAAACGGAGAGAGAGAGAGAGACAATGAAAATCGTGTTTATACAACTCAGCAACGGAAAAGACAATTGAACTTGTGACTTTTTGGATATTTCAACGAATCACAATGTCGGGCTTGGTGGCTCTTTGGTTTTCAAAGATGATTGCCACGTGAACACATTCCTGAAAGCCTTCCACACAAACAGGAATGGTGACACATGATCATTCCATACTAGAGCTAGTTCTTATTGTCGTATTGAGTCACGAAACATAATGGACTGAATGGTGAGACACGGAAAGACGGTATTGTCGGGGACTTGTTAAGTACAAGGCTTCCGAACCACCAGGCCTCCAGTCCTAGAGAAGACAGATCTATTTTTTGGAATTGTTAGGATGTCTAAAATGGCTACCTTACTTTCATTTTGAAAGGGGGGTGGGAGAAAAGCTGAAAATGAAGGGCGTATGAGACTGATGGTCTGTGGCATGCGCTATGAACTCAGTGGCGTAGCAAGGTACCCGTGGGCCCGGGTTCAAGAATATATTGGAGGGCCCCCTACCCCAATAAGACGAATGTAAAGTGGGACAAAAATCATCGATCAATCTGAATGTATCGGTATGAGAGACATTCCAATACAACTAGAGTAGAATCATCTTAGTACGTTTGAAGCAGAACTCCAACACAATTGTTGAACAGAATGAAACGAATTAATGGTGTTTCAAATGTATACAGAAATGTTTTATGAGTTCTAGTTCTTATTCTACACATCGACATTCCTAAAACACTTCTAGGTGTTTGGAACATTGATACAAACTAGTATCGAGTTCTACGTCCATTATTGAACTTATTTATTTACTAGCATTTTTCTGGCCTTTTAAGTAGCAAAGTAAGAAACCAGTACATATATTTCTAAACGTGCGAGCGGCTTTTTTTTTTATGAAACAGAGCCCAAAGGCCATACTAGTATCCTATCATACTGGAAGCACCATCATAGCTTTAACCACGAAGTTTATTTAAGAATAAATTGGGATTTTTTAATTACTTGGAGCATTTGTTCAGCCAATTATGCAGACGTCTGGTTCTCACACCTAGAAATGACAATCTAATTGCCATTTCTTTGGATGTTCCGTTATCGGAGATCACTAAACAGTATATAAACAAAATAAAACTAATTTGATCAACTTTTTATTTATCTGATTGCTGTCACCAATGAAAGAGAAACGCGGTGCGGAATAGATGTCCTATAGTACCGGTATTTTGCCATAACTGCATTGCCCAACGGGTCTATTATTTCATTTTGAATCTGTGGGGTTTTGAGTTCCTGCCAAATCTCAATATTCATAACAATTTTCTGAGGTTTACGTATAAATATAGTTAACTTACTTTAGAGCTATGAACCAAGTTTCAACCAAATAGCATGCATTGGTCAGTGAAAGACACTGTTCCATTCATTTAGTCATCTCTCTATCTTCTAGATCTAAATATAGTTAACTTACTTTAGAGCTATGAACCAAGTTTCAAACAAATAGCATGCATTGGTCAGTGAAAGACGCGTGGGTTACCTCAGTTTACATCAGGACTGTTTGATTCCTTTGATGCAGACACTTCTAACCCATACAACATCCTAAACACCATCCCAAACCAAACTCACCAACCACTAGCCAGATCCACTCCTGTTAAACCTAAATCTACTAAAATTAATACAACAGCCTCACTAAACAAACCTACTAAAGAAGTAACACCAAAATACCTTAAAACCTTAATAATAAATTTTCAAAGCATTAGGAACAAAACAGCAGATTTAGAAATTTTATTAGAATGTGAGAAACCAGACATAATTGCAGGCACAGAAACTTGGCTACATCCTGAAATTTATAATGCAGAAATTTTCAATAGTAATTATGAAATTTTTAGAAAAGATAGGGCTGATAATCATGGAGGAGTTCTTTTAGCAATAAAAAACACTCTTATAGCAGAAGAAATTACCTTACCTAACTCAAAAAATATAGAATCAACATTTTGTAAAATTAATACCACCTCAACATCCCTAATAATAGGCAGCATTTACAGACCACCAAATTCTAGTTTAGAATACATGCAGGAACTATGTAATCAGATTACGACACTTAAAGAGACAAATAAAAATGCAGTTTTTTGGATTATGGGTGATTTCAACCTACCTGATATAAATTGGAAAACACTAACCATAGATAAACACCAAAACCTTAAGGACATAAATGAGCTTTTCATAGAAACTTTACACAACCTAAGTTTAGATCAAATCATTAAAAAGCCAACTAGATTAAACAACACATTAGATCTCTTCTTAACCAACAGACCTGGGTTAGTAGTTGATTATGATATTATCCCTGGTCTATCAGACCATGAGATCATAAAAATACACAGTCAGATAAAAGCAGTAGCCAATATAAAACCCAAAAGAAAAATCTTACTCTGGAATAAATGTAACCTAACACAACTACACCAAGCTGCATTAAACTTTCAACAAACATTCTTATTAGAAAAAGACATTAACCATCCAGTTGATGACCTCTGGAATTTCATTAAAAACAATCTTAAAAGCATTATAGAAAATCAAATACCAACTAAATACACATCAAACAAAATAAATAAATGCTGGTTTAATAATAGACTAAAGAAGCTTTGTAAACAGAAGGAAAACCTATATAGAAAATTTAAAGAAACTAATGCAGAAAGAGTTTACAAAAAGTATATAAAAATTAAACACTTAACCCAAAAAGTAAGCAGACAGCTGCAGAGTGAATACATAAACAATGTAATAGCTAAAGACAACAACAAAAACCTATGGTCATACATTAAGTCTAAGAAAATGGAAACAACAGGCGTAGCGCCATTAAAAGATGAACATAACATAATACATAATGATAATGAAACTAAAGCAAACACTCTAAACAAATACTTTGCATCAGCATTCTCAGCCCCAGGAGACAAAGACATATTACTGAATTTGAACCAAGTAGACAACATAGAAGATATAGTAGTACAAGAAAATGGAATTCAAAAACTATTAGCCAACACCAAACCAAATAAAGCTTCTGGACCTGATGGTATTCCAGCTAGATTACTCAAAGAACTAAGTAATGAGCTAGCCCCAGTGTTCAAAATACTCTTTCAGGCTTCACTTAACCAGGGCAGAGTACCAAAGGACTGGAAAGAAGCTAATGTCACCCCCCTATTTAAAAAAGGAGAAAAATCTGACCCAGGAAACTACAGACCAGTATCACTTACCAGCATCACATGTAAAATCCTAGAACACATAATATGTAGCAACATCATAAACCACTTAGACAAACATAATGTCCTCACACCATACCAACATGGCTTTAGGAAATATAGATCATGTGAAACACAACTAATAGGACTAATTGATGATTTTTCAAAAGGTTTAGATAATAGTGAACAAATAGATGCTATCTTACTAGATTTTTCTAAGGCTTTTGACAAAGTTCACCACCATAGTTTGCTTAAAAAATTAAAATATTTCGGCATTAATGGTCCACTGCATCAGTGGATTAAAGACTTTCTGATAGGGAGAGAACAAACTGTAATAATAAATGGCTCTAAATCAACACCGATAACAGTAAACTCAGGTGTACCTCAAGGAACAGTCTTGGGTCCACTACTATTTTTAATTTACATAAATGATTTACCAAATTGCATTACTTCAGGAACAAAAGTTAGATTATTTGCAGACGATTGCATAATATATAGAACAATAAAAACAACACAAGACACAGATATTTTACAAAGAGAATTAGATGAATTACAGAAATGGGAATCAAATTGGAGCATGTCTTTCCACCCAGAAAAATGTCAGTTGTTAAGAGTAACAAAAAAACTAAAACAAATTAATTCCACTTATCTTATTCATGGCAAACCAGTAACACAGACTAAAAACGCAAAATACCTAGGTGTTATAATAAATGAAAAACTGTCATGGAATCCACATATTGATGAAACTACAAAAAATCAAACAAAGCATTAGGATTTATTAAAAGAAATTTCTATAAATCAAATAAGATCATAAAACTAAAATGTTATTTAACCTTGGTTAGGCCAATAATAGAATATGCATCCTCTGTTTGGGACCCCTCAACTCAAGAAAACATTAAGAAACTAGAACAGACACAAAATAGAGCAGTGCGATTCATAACAAACGAATATTCACATTTGACTAGAATAACACCTTTAGTAAAATCACTAAATTTAGAAAGCCTTCAGGACAGAAGGCTCAAAAGTAAAGTAGCAATAATACATAAAACACAGAAACCATAATCTTCAAATACAAAAACAAAATTTAATAAAATACTCTGAAAGACACAAAGATAAAGGCACATTCCTCATCCCATATGCTAGGACAAATTTGTACAAATACTCCTTCTTCCCTAGTGCTATTAGAGCATGGAATGGGTTGCCTGAGCTAGCCAGGAAAACCAGTGACTTGGCAGAATTTAAGTCATTGGTTAATATGCATGACTAAATGCATGACGCGTAGGACGTAATCATCTTCTTTTTTGAAGTAACGTCTGTATTATATAAGATAAGAAGATAAGAAGACGCTATTCCATTCATTTAGTCATCTCTCTATCTTCTAGATCTAAATATAGTTACCTTACTTTAGAGCTGTGATCAAGGTTTCGAACATGCATTGGTCAGTGAAAGACAACTATTTCATTCATTTAGTCATCTCTCTACCTTCTAGATCTTTGTTATAAACTTTAGCCCCAAATCAGTTTCTTCATTAATTGCAATAGCACAAACATATTTAATTTTAACGATCCCTACGTAACACTCTGATGTTTCTCTGGCTCGATAAATATTTAATGTTATTTTCATTTTTATTAGTTTAGATTTTACCCCCTTTTTTTTATTCTGTTCTAATTGCATTATTTTTTTTTTTCAACAATACAGGGGACAACTAAACCAGGTGATGAAGACTTCCGCGGACACAGTCATCCTGACCGAATGTTCTACACTATTTTACAGTGTCAACTTTGGCGGATTTCATAGTAATGTCATCATTGGAGTCCTTGGGCCTTATGCCTCTTATCTTTGCCTCTTTTTTGGGCTTTATATGCCTCTTTTATGTGCCCTTTTGCCTCTTTTGTGGGCTTTTTTTAAATACATATTTTTATTTGTCAGTTCTCAAAATTCACAGGTCTTAAATCATAAACAATTGAAAAGTGATTAACCTAAAAATATAATAATAGTAATCATGGGCGTAGCCAGGATTTTTTTTCGGGGGGGGGGGGGGGGGGTTGGGGGGATTTTTTTCTCCCCCCCCCCCCAGCGAAAAAAAATACATTTATATGTATATATATGTGTGTGTATATAATCTTTTTTACATTCTGACCCATCATTCTTTCGGAAGACGCTTATTCTGCCCTAGAATAGGTTCTTCCTGGAGTTAGTGGGAAAATTGTAGACTCCCCGCCGTTGTCAGCAATGGGGTCTGGGGGAGCGCTAGGAGCTCCCCCAGCGCGGGGCGGAGCCCCGCCGCCAAGCACTATTTCTGATATTGAAAACCAACAAAATGCATATTCTGAGGTATCTACAATGCATTTTAATTCCAAAAACCTAATGTGCCATTCTTACTGACTTAGATCTTTCCGCGCCGTTCGGCACATTTGCTGTCAAGCTGTTTCCACAAAAATCTGTTACTGGTAATATCTGAAGCCTCTTCACACCTGCTCGGAGGACCTCCATGAATGTGTGGCGTCAAGTTGTACTTGGATGTCATCGCAACTCTTCTTATGTGTAATTCATTTTGTCGGAGAACATGTCCCGCAAACCTCATGCGACGCTCTGTCACAATCTTACTAAGGGATCGACTCCCATTTCGGCTTAGGATTTCCTTGATTTAGACCCGATCTCTATAACTGACTCCTAAAATCTGTCTTAGCCATCTTTGTTGAGCCACATTTAGTGTTTTTCAATTCACTGCACTTTATTAATTGAGCCCCGCCACTGGTAGAAATATGTAACCTCTCTTGAATACGCTCTTGGAATTAAGTGACTATAGTTTGCTTTAGATTTTATATCGAAAAGGGAAGTTTTATCGTCAAAATCCTCAGTTGGGTGTTTTTTAAAAATTCAAAACCGCATTTAGCTACGGTCATAGAATTTAGTGACTGTAGTTTGATTTAGAATAATATTAAAGAGAGAGGTTTTCCACCTCAAAAAGCCATCTGTAGGAGAGGGATTTAAACTCAAAACTCCTTTGAATACACTAATAACATGCTGAGTGTATAATTTGCTTTGTTTTTAATATTTAAGAGGTATTTTTCACCTTCAAACCCCGCTGAAGGGGGTTTTAAACTCAAAACTGAGTCAAAACCCATTTAGCTACGCGTAATTTGCGTTTTTTTATACCGGGTATTGAAGAGATATTTTTTAGCTTCAAAACCTACTGAAGAGTGGGTGAAGGTTAACTCAAAACCCCTTTGGCTACGCTCATATAATTTGAGTGAGTAATTTTCTTTTTTCATATTGAAAAGGGGGTTTATCATAAATTTTGGAGGGAGTTTAAAAATCAAAATCTTCCTTAACTGTGCTCGAGAAATTTGGGAGATTGTCGTTTGCATTTTTTTTTGTTTTGTTTTATAGAAGAGGGGAATTTAAATGCGAAAAACCCTGGTAAGGGGGGTTTTAAACTCGAACCCCACTGGTAGGGGGTTTTAAACTCGAACCCCCCTAGTAGGGGGTTTTAAACTCAAACCCCCTTGGCAGGGGTTTTAAACTCAAAACCTCCTTTGCTGTGCTGTGGCAAGTGATATTTTAGTAGTAGTAGTATTAAAATCTCACCTAAAATAAACAAAATCAGAGCAAAAGATCAGTCACTAAATTCCGATCCCCCCCCTGGGGGGGGATTTCATTTCGGGGGGGGGGGGGGTTTGAACCCCAAGAACCCCCCCCCCTGGCTACGCCCATGATAGTAATAGAAATACTATTTATTATCAAAGACATTCTACCTAACTATTGAAACCACAGAGGCAGAAAAATGATACAAGGATCCTCTATCCCAGAACAATTAATTTTATGATACTTTTAAGTCTCACAGTATATAACCTTTAAAACTAGTAAAAGACTTAATTTACAAAAATTTAAATACAAAACAAAATTGAACACAGATTAAGCTTTAAGGAAATTGATTAATAAGCAGTTGTATCAAAATTTTAATCCCTAATTTAATTTTTTAAAATTTTCTATCCCTATAGACCAGCGGTTCTCAATCTTTTAAGATCGGCGACCCATCTTTACAATCCCACACTCTGTCGCGACCCCCCCCCCCCCAAGACACACAGCAATAGAAGAATAGACACAACTATTCAATTTTTTTATGGTCTCTGGCGACCCCTGGCAAATCGTCAATCGACCCACAAGGGGGTCACGACCCACAGGTTGAGAACCCCTGCTATAGACCTAATTGTTATTGTCGTTCCCTCCCCCCCCCTGTACAACATATTAATATTTTCTTCACCAAACTCTCCCCATACTATCTTCCTCCCCCCCCCCCCATACCTGTAAATACTAACACTATTTTTATAAACATACAGAAAATAAAAAGACGAACGATATGAAGATGATTATCACTTCATAGGGCTAGCCACCATTACAATTCACAATAAGCCTGATGGAAAGTGGTTCCTTACATTAAAGCTTAAAACACGAGTTCATGTTTTATGGAAGTTCATATACATTTTGCAACAACATTCAGACTATTTTGAGGGAGCTTCTTAAATTCTATTTATTATAGGTTTTTACTAAAGTAATTTTTTCACTTAGGTGTCATCCCCAAGTTTTCATGGTGGTCCCAGCTGTTCTTGAGTCATGGACCCATGGGCAAAGAGCCCCTTTGCGTCATTGATGATTGCTACGCTTCAGGCTGTGGGCCCCTAATGACCTTGGGCCCGGGTTCATTGAACCCCTTCGCGCCATGGATGCTACGCCACTGTATGAACTGTTGTCTCGATGGTCCAGTGTTCGAACCCCGCTCACCGTCATCACGCTAGAATCAAAGAATGTTATAATCTTCAATTCTGAAGGTACATCCAAAATATAAAACAAAAAATAAAATGAACTAGTGATAGAGGCTCTTGATATTGAGTGGTCGACGAAGACCAAAGGTCGAAATCCTTTGGTAAGTGATCTTAAGGACTTTTTATCGACCCCCCCCCCTTTTTTTTTGTATGGACATTCTTATGATACTGCGTTCTTAAGACCTTTTACAAGGCTAATATCAACTCACTCTGTCTGTCTGTATGGTAAAAGGTTTGTACACGTTATTTCTCCCACAACCTACTGAGCACAAACCAGAAGACCAGGCAGCCATCAATGTGTCTCCTGCAAGAGCACTATACAAGAACTACTTTGTAAATACAATGACATCTCTTTCTTTCATAACATTTTAACAGTTGTCTACTTTGAAACAGATTTATTGCGGTGATGCACATACAGAATTTCTGTTATTTAAAAAAAATCTTATCTTATAAATTACAGACATTTCTTTATAGAAAGAGATAAGTACGTCCTGCGAGTATCCATGTACTTATCTAGTCGAGCATGTTACTTAGCGACTGATAAGTCTTTAGTTTTGCTTAGCTGACTCAGACCACAACGTATTGTCCTACAGGGTTCGTCCTTGGCAAAAAAAAAAATGGAAGAGAAACGGGGATGACAACTTGAAGCTAACCAAAACAAAAAGGGCTCAGATTAACAAGGTAGTTAACAATAAGGTCCTCCTCGTTCTAAAAACAAACGCGATACATTCTGTATACAACTTACAAAGTAAAGTATATTAAAGATTGAAGTTGGCAACATAAAGCCAAAATGTATATACATTTCCGGTATTGGAGCTCCCAATCCACTCTGGACATAAACATTATTTAAAAAAATAGTGCTAAAGTTTATAATGCTTAAGTAAGGTTTGAATAATTCCACATCTTTTATGTCTTTCTACACATGCGCTACACTACGTTATTGTTGAAATACATGAAGCCAACTTTGCAAGCAGGGGCGTAACTAGGGATTTGGGGGCCCGGGGGAATTGACCTCTTTGGGGGCCCCTTGCATTTGACATTCGACATATGGCATGAGATAATGTACGCAAAAATATATAAGCCCCAAATCAAATTGGTTCAGTATATCAGTAAACGTAACAAAAAGTAATCATCAAGACTCTTTTAATGAATAATACCGTTGTTTATTAGTTAAATAATGCACAAGTGACACATCTCAATTGATATTGCTTCACGTCGTGCATTCTGTGCAGCAAAGAAATCTATAACATCATCTACATCGATACTTTGAGCACACGTAATTCCCATATGAAGCCTGTTTCCTCAATATGTCTATTGGTGATTGTATTAATGGTTTGTTGATGAAAAGTGCTCGTGCATCAATGACATCATTGAAAAAGCGATTTTCCATTTATTTCATCATGTAAACAGGAAAAATAGCACAGTTTGTCATAAGCGTGTCTTCATCTAACAGGTGTCTTGGTTCAAGAAGAAACCCAAAGGTATCCATTTTCTTTTCAGCCTTTGGAATCTGCCCTTCATCTCCATATGAAATCTGTCCAGCACTTCTGTCGCAACACGTTTGAATGGCAGTTTTATTGACAGTCCAACATTAGAACTCAACTTCCCATCAAGTCTTTTCTTTCTTCTGATTGTTTTGATTACAGGGAATCCATAGTATTCACTACCTTCTTTTGCTTTTTCGATGGATTGGGTTTTTGTCAGTTTCTCATCATTTTGCAGAAAGCATGAAAGGGTACTAATTTCTTTAGCAGCTTCCCGTATATGCAGTCCAGACTTTTGTAGTTTCTTCTGAACTATATTAATTGGGCGCAGGAACTTTGATCAGAATTCCAGATAGGCAAAACATTCTTAATTTTCCACTGCATGAAGAAGATTCTGTGCTAATATTATAATGGTATTACGTCATTGTTGGTTGTTTATATTTTGTGCGAAACCAAAAGGATTTAGAGCATACAAAAGTGGGAAAGATCCACATCTCGTTATGCTCGAGTATAGAAATACTCCGATAAGTGGACTGCCGTATTCACCATCACAACTGCTCACGAGTAGAAGTCTCAGGGAATCATTCCAACTGATCCCAAACTATTGAAACCATCGGTAGCTGAAAATGCAGAGACATTACTCAACGAACGACAGATGAAAAACAAAGTGAAATACGATGCAAAAGCAAGACTACCTAAAGATTATTCTGTCGGAGAGTTCGTCTAGGTCAAACATGCAGAAAGCAGTTGTCATAAAAAAAAACATTCAGCACCCAGATCTTACATCATAAAGACAAACGATGGAAAAACATACAGAAGAAATCAACGCTTTTTACATAAGAGTTTCGATGAAGACATCTCTGGGTACTATGATACCGATGAAGATAAGGAATTGCAAACTGTTGGAACAAACGAAACAGACAGTTATAGACCAACGTCTAGAGAACTTATTGTGCCAGTCAAGACAACCAGAAGTGGACGAATTGTTAAAGTTCCTAGTAGACAGGGCCGACCTTAGGCCACTGCAGCCTATGCGGTCGCAGAGGGCCCCGCTCTTTCATAGGTCCCGCGCTAATTCTAAGTGTACATTATTAAATTAAACCATTATAACGTATATAAAATAACAGGGTTTTCGCGACCTAGTGATTTTCCAGGGCCACCAAGAAATCTCATGAAAAGGCAAAATATACGATAAAGTCCTGAACTTTTTTTGAATTTATTCAAATCTCCTAAAGAATAGACGAAATTGACATTTTGGGTGCCTATAAATAAAAAGTGACATTGCGAGCTTTCATTTGATACAAATTTATTGCAAAGACGAAAGTAGGCCTATTTTCTAATTTAAAAAAAAAAATTGAAATTATGCTTATCCCTACCCAGACTAGGCCCAGCGCGATCCGTTTCGCATAGGGCCCCGCTAATGCTAGGGCCGGCACTGCAAGGAAAAGGAAGGGTGTGATAATAACTTCAAAAGCATGTGCTAATATTATATGATATTACGTCATTGTTTTTTGTTTATGTTTTGTGCGAAAGCAAAAGGATTAGATGGAAATAAAAATAGAGTTTCCATTAGATTGAGGAAAGATGAATAGAGGGGTAATAACTCGAGTGTGAAGTTTAATTCTGAAATTATAGACGCCACACCCGGATAATGGACTATTCTAGCATTATTAAGAATAACCTTTAGATCTGTTATACAATATTCTGTAAATTTAGCTTCAAGTTTAATTAGTGTAGCCATAAAATACTCGCCATTTAGATCTATTATTAGTAAAGGTAGCAAGATACCTAGAATTCGCTGTATATCAATAATATCATGCAGTTTTATTCGTGGCAACAAAGTTTAAAATGTAAGACTAACTTTTAAAAAAACTTGAAATGTTGAAAAAAAAAAGACACCCGTTGACACTATTTGTCAATCAGATATATTAATTTATGTATTTACAAATAAATTTCGGACACCCATTTGGGGGCCCCCCCAAGGTGGGGGCCCGGGGGGATTTTAAAATTCTCCCCCCCCATCCCCCCCCCCCTTAGTTACGCCACTGTTTGCAAGCGAAACGCAAGAACACCAAGAAATTAGACAGAGGAAGGGGAGGTTATTTTTTTTTTTTTTCTTATTATTATTTTTTGCTGGAAAGGCATTTGGTCAAAGTTTAAGAACCGCTAGACAATAATTAAAGACTAAACGCATTGAGATAATAATGAGACATTTTTTTAGTGTTAAAATAAAGAAATGTTGATTTAAATTTACCTTGTCTTCCAGAATGAATGTCTTATCTCCCTTGATATTTTCTCAGAATCACGTCAGTGCACTGGTAATAACAAAGAAACACACGGCAGAGTCAAATGACACGCAAGTACACACGTGTCATTGTCTTGTGCCTTTACAACTGTCTCCGACACAGTGGCTACCTATCAAATATCTGGATACAATGCAAGTCTATATTAGGTAAAGACGTGTAGACTCTAGACATAAAAGTGCGGGGTTGGTACACCACAGCAGCCAAAAGGTTGATTTATTTCCATGTTTTCAGTGGCGTCTCTCAATTATTTTTTTTTTCAAAGGGGTTCAATGTAAAACGACCAAGACCTGTAGTTATTCTGGCAACATTATCGAATTTTATTTCACATTAAAACCAAAAGCTTTTGATTTTGGGTAATTAACATGATCAACTTAACGACACAGCAAGGACGTCTGGTCTCAATCTCCATTTGAGCTGTCGCCTCTGACACGCAAGCACGGGAGCTGACTCGACCAGGAACTGATTTAACTGCAGTAGGTGGGTTTAGCTAATATTAAAGGCATAAACAACGCAAGAACTTTGACCTTGTAAGATAATCACGATTCAAGATCATTAAGACTTTATCAAAGACATTTGCTAACTATGCAGGATACAGGTCAGTGTGTTAAGTCTTACTACTCTCTGTTAGTAGTAGTAGAGGCTTAGGGATGAGAGCAAGAATAGCAAGGGGCATAACCATGTAATTATTTCAGAATAATTCATGTATATCACATGTATACACATAGGTCTACATCAGGAGAGGGCAAATATCAAACATATTATTGCATCAGTTATATCAGTGATTAAACCTATCAGAGCTAAGAGACTTGACCACAGGTAGTTCTTAGAAGTACTTAAAGAATTGAAAACAAAACATTCGATGTTCGGTACCACAGTAGTATCCGATGGCCTAGCATGGGTAAGATGGTATTGTGAAGAATATCAAGGAAGAAACTATGCTCCTTGAACGACATTGACTGTGACTAGTATTTCTAATGAAGAGTGGAAGACAGACTATTCCATTTCTCCAGGCAAGCAATTGAAAACAGGTTTTGTCATTTTCCCTTGTTGAAAGGTGAAACTATTTCTAGTGAAATGGCTGAAAAGTAAAAGACTTATTTGGATTCCTTGAGTGTGGAATTTCAAAAGAAAATTTTAAGAAGTCAAGAACTTGGAACCAGTTTTCAATACCCTCAACTCACCATTTGGTGCTGAAGTTGATTCAGCTCCAGAGGACATCCCTCCAATCAAATTACGACGTAAAAGAGAGAAGTTCCAGCCAGTTCTTCCTCGGAGCTTTAATGGGTGCCAGAAAATGTATTTCCACACTTGAAAAAAAACTTTGCTGCTAAACTTTCACATTATTTGGGTCCACATACATCTGTGAACAAGTTTTTTTTTTTTTGTTTGAAAATTACCCAGTGTAATCACAGGTCGATGCTAATTGACTGTAATTTGACAGCAGTCGTGATGATAACAAGTAGTAAACTAGTTCCACAGTTCCGAAACATTATGCGCAAAGTGTACATTTGTGGTAAAATGTTGTGATTTAAAACATTTACAGCAAAATTTTAAATTATTTTTCGCAAAAATTAGTTTCAGAAATAGCCATTGTTGTAATTCCACAGGTCGGAGTGTAAAAAAATAATGAAATGTAAATGCATAAAGCAGTATAAATGTGAATTAAAAGAAATTACATACAGTTACCTAGCGTATTTTTCTGATTTGTAATTACATATTTCATATACATATGTGCGGCCCTCATTTTTTTTTTAATGCGGCCCTCGAAAACAAAAGGTTGCCCAGGCCTGATCTAAATGCATGTACGTAGGATAATATTTAACTTTGCTTATCATGGTAGATCATTTCTCTTTGGTTTGCATTGGAATGATGCTGAGATGTGTGCCACTCGGTCACATGGCGTCCGCATTAGTGCATCGAGAAACAGGGCAATTCTTTACATTGTCTTCAGTGGGTTTTAATGCGTGTTCTAATTACCAGACCCTAAAGTGTAATCTGTTCATGGCACTTTGGTATCACATTCATTCCAAATTGTTATAAATATCTCACTACTGTAGGAATAAGCTCCTTTTTTCTACATAAAACAAAATTAACTAATTACTACTTATTGATAAACTAAGTGATTTTTTTTTATTGATTCATGTTTTATTCTAAATTTCAACTTGACCTACTAATGGGAATAGGAAGAAAAAATAACTTGTGCTAAACGTTAAAAGGAGAAGAACTCCACTTAGACAGTCCCATCTCTCAATAAGTAGTATTTATTTTCCTTTTTCGATACCAATAATTCATTACCAATATTTAATTAACTAATTGTTAATTTTTTTTATCGATATGTGTTATAACAACGGTAGGACTAATAATTATGTAAAGTTTCAACTTGATCCGAGAATGGGTGTGGGAGAAATAACGTGTTAAAAAAATTGAACCAGACAGACAGACTAACAGAGTGAGCTGATATAAACTTTGTAAAGAGCAGACCCACCCTCCCTTCCTAATTATACACAGAGTCACTGATCTATATTTTTTGACGATTGAAGATGACTGTACAGGCACTCGACGAATTACTGACTAAATGTGACCTACTTCGATACTTCCTGAAGGCTTTTGACTGACTTAAATTGACTTATATGATACTTAGATCTTATTGCTTATACTAAAGTGATTCATTGTTTTTCCATGTTATATTTCCTTTCATATGCTGTCCTACTTTTCCACTCTGCTATAGAATACATGAAGTCTAACTCTCTCTTTTTAGTGGTTTTATTTTCGAAATCATTTCAACTTTCTTGGTATTTGCCTTTTAAGTAGAGTGGATTCATGGTTGAAACATAACATAACATAACATAACATAACATAACTTATCTTTAAAAAAAAAGATTTTTTTTATGGTAATTACGCAAAGAGTAAAGTTATCCTTACCTTTGTGAGTGTCCATTAAAGAGTCAAGCCTAGGCCCTTAGGACTCTTAGGACTAAGACTAAGACTAAGACTGCTTTATTGATCCTTATGGAAATTTGTTGTGATTACAAGGACTCTTTTCTGATATAAAGACAACACAACAGAATAGGGCCTACAAGGATTTTTACACAGTGATAAAAAATAAATGATGGAATTTTATTTTTCACTGACAATTCAGTGCCAACTTTCCCCATCAACTAGATGTCATTTCATCACATTCGTTTATTGTGGGGTTAGGATTCCTTCGGCAAAGTCCAGGGATTCCTTTGTATTTCTACACTGTACCCCAACTAGCCTTGAAAAAGCCGCCATCACACGTGCAACCCTCGTGAGAAAATTTAGGGAACCTTTTTTAACCTCGTACAATGTTCTTGGTCTGTGGAAATCACGTGACGGTTGTCATTTTTTACCAGAATATTTAGACTGTTATTGTGGAACAAAGAATTGTTGACTTATTTGCTGTTGTACCTCACTTAGGAAGTGATGTTCGGACTGATCCACGATACGCTCATGACGGTCTGGCAGATACCCATTAAGGCCCTTATGCCTCCCATTCCGATCCCGATTAAGTCCTCAATCAAAATGGAGTCTCACGCACGACAACGTCTTATGCTTAATTTATTCCCCCCCCCCCCCCAGAAATTCGTAAAATTTTTTTTACAATATCTGTATTCAAGTCAGAACTTCATGGAACTAGCAGAAACCTGGATCCAGGAACCTGAACAGCTGATCTCAATAATGGCTCTAACGAATGTCCTAAAAATTTAACACAGTTGATGTATATCGCAGAGAAAAGAATTACTAGCTCGTTGGCTACACTGGGAAAAATCTAGTTTGACCGTTATAATTTTTCAAAGTAAAAAATAAATAGATGTAAATTTGGCTGGAGACTATCTAGGTCTAGTGCCAACATTGGCCTTGTCAGCCGTATTACCGTAATTATGCGATGACAGTTAATTGAAAGTTGAGCATGAAACAGACACGAAAGATGAGCTCTATTGAAGCACCGAACAAGAATATATCTGAATTATACTTTTACAGTCTATAATAATAGCCTTACAATTGATCATTACATCAAATAATAGAATACGTAAATCTATGTTCACGCGTCACATTTAAATTCATTTCTGGCGGCTTACAATGTTAATATTGATGAAATAAATAAAAAAACAACATCACAATAAAGTTTTGTATAGGTAAAGGCGTTTTAAGTTAAGGTCATCTAACCACCACGACGCGGGCCTTTACTCTGATCCAAGATCTAGAAAACCCTAGACTTGATTTGGTTCCTCGTGTACAAGTCTTGCGTCTACCACCTTACAGTGGTTCCCAATTTGGTATCCTGGTGGCCCGCAACCATCTCTAAATGTGACATTGTGTTTTGTCACACTCATTTATGTGTGTTGTGACACTCAATGATGTGACATTGTGTGTTGTGATACTCAGTGATGTGACATTGTGTGTTGTGACCTTCAATGATGTGACATTGTTTGTTGTGACCTTCAATGATGTGACATTGTGTGTTTTGACTCTCAATAATGTGACATTCAATAATGTGACATTTCGTGTTGTCACACTCAATGATATGACATTGCATATTGTGAAACTCAATGATGTGGCATTGCTTGTTATCACTCTTAGTAATGTGACATTGTGTTTAGTGACACTCAATTGGAAGGTTGTGGATACAAACAAAAAAATTGACATTAATAATTACCTTAGAGCTGCTCTACCAGATATGATTTAGTTTTTATGTCAAGCAACATATGCAGGTCGCAACTGGGTTGACGTGGTCATGTGAAATACTGCCGTCATTGTATATCCTCGGAATCGAAGACAATGCCTATATAATTAGTCTGTTTATAGTATCAATTAGAGTTGGGTGGGCTCAGGGCGCTCTAAAAATCCCGAAATTCCAAATCCCAATCATCACCGAGATACTAACCCAGGACTCCAGGTTCGGAAGCCCTTAACAACTCTTTCACAGGGTACCCTTAAAGTTAAGGCCCCCTTTCAGACAAAGCGGTCTTTACGGCAGATGATGTACAGCTCATCTGTTAACGAGGGTGTCATGTGGCAAGCAGAAGGACCAACCACCTTTACTTTGATCCAGTGAGTGTCAGGTACCCATTAGAGCTAGTGGTCTATTATATATATATATATATATATATATATATACAGGGCTTTTTTCTTGTAATTTAACGAATAGGGGCCTATTATTAATTTATAGTTAGGCCATCAACTACTGAGTACAGGCACCTATTTTTTTTTTTTTACAAAAAAGCACAGTGTGTATATATATGTATGTATGTATGTATGTATATATAAACAATAGACGTTTCCCCATCTGTTCCAAAAAAAAAAAGCCATAAGGCAAAGCCGGTGAATATCTATTTTTAATATTAATTGATAAGACCAAACGTCTGTTTCTGTTTTTTTATAAATTGACAATTGTTTTATTCGGAATTCCGAGATGTAAAGATTGAGCCATAAAAGTTAGAAGGAAGATAAAAAAAACAACAACGTATTGCTTTATAAATAGAGATTAACTTCCGTTCGCATGGGTTTACGTCTTATCTAGAGATAACAAAACTGAAGAGAACAAACAACAGACAAGGTGAAAGCTCTTAGACCGAGAGACACATCTGAATTCCACAGAAAAGCTGCTGCACCGAGAAAACTAGAATTTAAATCCGTATCTTGTAAAAGAAAAAAACAAACAAAAAAAAAAAAAAAAGAAAAACATTAAAAAATAACTTAAGAAAAAAAAAAGACAATACCTCCATTAAACAACTCAAAATATAATAAAATATAAAATAAATAATAAAAAAATTTTTTTTTGGTTGAAACCGGTTATCAAACCAGTAATTTTGACAGTCAGATGCGTGAAAGTGTGCAATTATCGATTCAGCCAGAAGGACTTTTGCTGGTTTAGAATTCTTAAAATCTAGTCAAGATCTACTTCTGGATGTCATCTATATTTAATTGACGTAAAAATATGAGTAAAGCTTTTAGATATTCTTGCAATAAAATAGAAGAAACTTTAAATTTACTCTGTTGTCGTATAATTTCGGAACACTCTGGCTGACTACGCCATGTTTGTTATTTTGTAAGTCTAGTCAAGCCAAATTTAGATTTGTTTACTTTTTACTTTGAAAAATTATAACGGTCAAACTAGAGTTTTCCCCACGCGGCCAACGAGCTAGTAATTCTTTTCTCAGCGATATACATCAACTGTTAAATTTCTAGCAGAATCGTTAGTGGCGCTTTGAGATCAGCTGTCCAGGTTCCTGGATTCAAGTACCTGGATTAAGGTTCCATGAAGTTCTGACTTGAATTTCATTGTAGAAGTATTGTAAACAGAGGCTTTCTGATGTGATGGGGGTTGTTAGGGTGTGTGCAAGATATTTATAGGAATGACGTATTACTATGATGTCAGGATATCTATTTGAACGAATTGATCGAACAGTTCTTTTTTAAAGTGTAAAAGGGAAGGGAGTGCTTGACCTCTGAACCGAGAGCTCACGAGCTCGATTTCCGGCGAATACTGGGATTTTGAGCTTCGGGATTTTTATGACCTTCTGAGTGCTAATAGGCACCTGACATTCACTGGGGAAGTAATGGTGGTTGGTCGTTGTGCTGATCACATGACCTTTGTCACCCTTCTTAAATAGTCTGCCAAACAAATGCACTTCACATCATCTGCCCCTCTCCCCCCAATAGATCGCAAAGCCTGAAAGTGATATGTTTTACCTTTCAAACTGTAGGGGCGGAGCTTACTGACCGGAAGATGACGAAAAAGATAAAGGTGGCACGTTGCGACTTCAAAAACGAAAGGAAGTAGATTTGTGTGCATTTAAAAAAACAGAAGTGACTATTTGAAACAAACAATGTCAGGGACTTTAATGTTGCAAACTAAACACACAAAAGTGAGATACAAACTGAAAAGCTTAAAAACATGATTCTGCAGTGCTAAAAAGTGCATACAAATTAAGATATAACTTAAAAATAAAATCATACTTCTTTTACTCTGTACACCGGATAAAAAAATTCAGCTATTCATTTTTTTAAGCCTTAGATGAAAATATCTAATACACAATATGGAAAGTCTGTAAATAATAGTTAAGTTTATTTAAAGGCTTTAACGTTGTCAGTACCTGTAGATTTTGACATGTTATGTACGCCTACGTTGGATTAGTTATCTGGAGGTAGATAACAGCCTGGAAACACCTTACAGCAGAAGCTCAGATTTGGAGGACTTAGTTTGACGTGACACATCACATTGTTTCTTAAAACGAAGATTATGTAATAGAGATTGAGAAAGATCAATGTGGTATAGTTAAAGGATTGAGATATTGTCACATTTACCAGAAAGTAGGAAGTATCAAGAAAGGTATATATATATATATATATATATATATATATATATATATATATATATATATATATATATATATATATATATACATCTATCATTATTTCCCCTTATTTCAAAATTAATCAAAATAATTAATCAGCAACAATTAATTAACTAATTGTTTAATTTTTTTGATTGATTCATTTCTTGTCAGGCTCCATGAATGATGGTGCAAAGTTTAAACTTGATCCGAGAATAGGAAATGGGAGAAAAAACATGTTCTAACTTTTGACCAGACAGAGTTGATATAAACTTTGTAATAACCAATTAGCCTATCAATTAATAATAATACATTAATTTTGTTTTATAGTGTAGAAAGGAAGTTAAAACCAAACATCTAGAGATAAATGACAGTAAATGGCGGTTCTTTCCTTTTGATAAGCTTTTTTTTTTGGAAAAAAATGTTGTTTTTTTGCTTGTTTTACGATTTTAATGTTTTCTTGACCTCCAATGTCAAGAAAACAAAAGGATGGACATACACAAGTCTGACCTAAGCGCCATTTTGAAATTTATGATGCCTAGCTAATCAACACTTTCAGAGATTTAAATCTGTAGCAGGCAATTCAAATTTGCACCAATATGTTTTCTGCATTGGTAGGTTAGTCAAGGCCGGCGTTAGGCAATTGAAGGCCTTAGGCAAAGTAAATTTGGTGTCCCCCCAAATGAAATAGCAAACTAAAAGTAAACATCGACAAATAAAATGACGCGATTCATAAAAACAACAAGTGTCTTCTCACATAAGTAGTCTAACAAGTAGATTTTAACATTGGTCAATAAACCTTACTCATAGCAGAGATCTAGAGCAAGGCTAATACACGTAGGGCCCTAGTGATCTGCTATAGCAGAGACTTAGAGCTAGGCAAGTAGACATAGATCCTTAGTAGAAGTAAGGCCCCAGTGATCTGCTACATTTAAGATTTGATACAAGTTTCGTAATGTTTTTAGCCCTGTGTGAGGCCCCCACCAATGGGAGGCCCTAAGCTGCTGCCTAATTTGACAATGTGGCCCTGCTTTATTCTCCAGTACCACTGCAAGAAATCTTGATGATACTTGGCACTCGCTAAGATAAACAGATTTGACTAACACATTTCCTTTTAGATCTTTTGGACGAAACTCAAAACGCTACCAAGCAATTGTTTCACTTCTATATATTAAACTGTTACAACTTTTTAAATAACTTAAGTACTTCAGCAGTTGTATTTAAGACAACTAGTTTCAGTTTCCTTGATTTTCCGAGTAGTTTATGTGAAGCCCATCTTCAAATACTCTCGCCGCGTTGATCTGTTCCGTCGGGCTTTTCATGATGACGTAATCACTTCCCGGGTTTCCGTCCACGAGATCGATGTGGAAATGACGTTTTTGGCAAGGCGCTGACTCGGCAGACGAGCCATGAGAGTTTGTCTCCTTAGATGACGCAAGAGAGGATGTTTCATGAGTTTTCTTAGATACAATTGAAGCTGTCCCTGTTGCTTGTGTTTCATTTTCAGATTCTGAACTAAGATGGCTGTCTGGCATGGAGCCTGTTGGTTGGTTTGGGCTATTCAAAGCAGACTGAATGACATCAGGTGTATTGTTTTTGAAGGTTGCTAAGTACAGAATAGACTGACTCAGGTCCTGGGTGGTCAAAGACAGCTGTTCTACGCACTGAACAAGACCAGCCTTGACCTTTTGTGCCTTTGCCTCTTTCTGACTTTTCGTAACCACAGATTTAGAATGTTGGTCAGAAATAGCACCGGAACAATCAATGTCTTCATACGTATGTTCAACTGTTTCACACTCAGGCATTATGGGAAGGCTAAGCTCGTTTCGCACCATGGACATCTGGGTGACCAACGCGGCAATCCAGTTTCTCATGTCTGCCTCACTGTCGCAGGAGAAAGTCTTATACTCGACCACCTCTTTGCTGTTTACGTTTGGCGACGCCATCAGAACGAAGCTGTCGGAGCCAGCCGGGATGGCCTGAATGTAATCTTTCAGCCAGAGCACAGAGCGGGGAGTAGTCGTCTGCTCATTCTTGTACATGTAGAGGGCGCTAGGAGTCAGCACCACGTGCCTGCTTGACCATTTCGCCAATGAAAAGCTGGATTTCTTGAGACGAAGAACGCCTTGTTTTATACATACGCTTGAATCCTTGACATTGCTTTGGGCAG